>NW_028248158.1:0-85479 GCF_964263255.1 Lissotriton vulgaris
TAACACACACCTTAAATGAAAATAAACGCAAGTTAAACTAACCAACTGGAAACAAACTATTCTATGTTGTGAAAACTCTATTGATTAATCTGATCACTACCGTTATCTTTGTGTATGACCAGAGAAGTGCAGAATTGACTTCTGGTTGGACAGTGGGGAATTGTAACTTATGTGTTTTTAAAGTTTTGAGGTCCCAGCCGGTAACAGGGAGCACTGTGGCTGTGCACACTAATATTTTTTCACACAGTATAAGATAGGCTGCCATAACTTAAATTGGTTTACGATAAAAAGTGCTTCGAAAATATAGATTTGAGTAATATGCAGACTGTACCTAGTGTAATTTGTTTTATAACTGTCCATTAAAAGCATGTGCCCCACAGCTCATCAGGTCACCTTACAATACCTCTCAAAAAGAAAACTCTTCAAGTGGCTACATCAGTTAAAGCAAATACTGCATTCTAAACATCCTTTGCATTTACAGATTAACCAAATGCAAACATTTACATTTCTTTTAGGCATCAGACACCC
The DNA here is from genome assembly GCF_964263255.1 of Lissotriton vulgaris. Lineage (NCBI taxonomy): Eukaryota > Metazoa > Chordata > Amphibia > Caudata > Salamandridae > Lissotriton > Lissotriton vulgaris. The sequence continues at coordinate 529 of NW_028248158.1, forward strand.
TGGCATAAAGAGTTGTTTCTTATTTACCTGCCTGTCTCTCTGCTTCAAAGCGCAGGATACTCTTTCCAGTTCCACTTCAGCTGAGACATCTCAAACTTGGTAATTAACCATCCCTGAACAGTTTCCTTTTAACATAATAGGAGAAATTTGTGTGAAAAGAAAAAACGCATGGGCAAGTCATGCCTTCGGAAGCCGCCCACTTCGACCTCTGACACTACAGCACTATACGCCACTCCGCTATATGCCTCTCCACTCTACGACATTCAGTGTGCGCTATTACACTGTACATGACTCCATTCTACACCACTCCACTGTATGTTACTCTACTCTACGCCAATCCACACCACGCTAACACCCTCTACCCCATTCCACTGTATGATACTACTTTCTAATCCACTCTAGAGTATGCTATTCCGCTAAATGCCACTTCACTCTATATCACTACTCTGTACGCCACTAGCACTCAACATTATTCCACGCTGCACCACTGCACTGTAGGCCACTCCACTGTATGCCACTCCACTCTAAGCCACTTCACACTATGCCTCTAAACTCTACGTCATTCTGCTGTATGCCACTCCATTCTCGAACAATCAACTGTATGCCGCTCCACAGTAAACTATTACACTGCATGCCACTACAGTCTACCCCACTACACTCTACCCTGTTCCACTCCACAACATTCAATTCTACTGTATGCCACTCCACAACACACCACTCTACGCCACTACACTGTACGCCACTCCAATCTACGCCACTCAAATTTATGCAGTTCCACTGTATGCCACTACACTGTGCCTCACTTCCCTCTAAGTCACTCTGCTCTATGCTGCTCCACGGTAAGCCTCTTCACTCGATGCTATTACACTCTACACTATGCCACTCCACTCTTATCTATTCTACTATTTGCCACTCCACTCTATAATACTTCACTCTACTCTATTCCAATGTATGCCAGTATACTGCACCTCACTCCACTTTACGCCAGTACACTCAACAAAACTCCACTGTATGCTACTCCAATCTATGCCACTCCACTGTGCGCCACTCTACTCTATGCTATTCTCCTGTCCGCCATTCCACGCTAACACTCTCCAGTTTACACCATTGCACTGTATATCCCTCCACTGCACGCTATTCTATTGGATATTGCTCAACTGTGCGACACTCCAGTCTACACTACTCCACTGTATGCTACTGCACTGTGTGCTAATACACTCTACACTATTTCACTGTATGTAAATACATTATTACACCACACTCTATGTTATTTCACTATGTGCCACTCCTCTCTACACTCTAATGCATGCTGTTCCACTGTACACCACTTCATTGTACGTCCCTCCACTCTACACATCTCTATTCAACCCCACTTCACTCTATGCCACTCCATTATATGCCACTGCACTATACACCACTCCAATGTATTCCAGTCCATCCTACGACAATCCACTCTATGCTATTACACTGTCTGTCACTCCATTCTAAGCCACTCCACTTTACGCCACTACACTCTCTGGCAATCCACTCTACCCTACGACACTCAGCCCTATTCTACTGTACAGCAGTCTATTCTATGCCACTATTGTGTATGCTACTATCTGCCAGTAACACTCAAAGTGATTCCATTTTACACCATTCAACTGTACACTACTCCGCTGTATGCCACTCAACTCCATGGCACTCCACTCTATGCTATTTCACTGTATGGCACTCCACTCTAGAGCACTCCACTCTACAGCATTCAACTCTAATACAGTCCACTTTACGGCACTACACTGAACGCCATTCCACTTTACCCAACTCCAATCTAACAGACTCCACTACAATATACACCACTACACTGTACGCCAATCGACTCTATGTCATGTTATGTTATAATTGATTTATAAAGCGCTTGTGCACCGGGTTGGTTTCTTGGCGCTGCTGGGAAATGGTTGAGGTGTTGTGCTTTAATGAAAAGTTACTTGTAAGCCTGTCGGAAGAGCCATGTCTTTTGAAGTCTACGGAATGTCATGAGGTCAGTACAGGATCTAATCTCTAGCGGCATGGAGTTCCAGGATCTTGGGGCCAGTGTAGAGAATCTAGATCTTCCAAGTCGTTTTTGTTTAAAGGGAGGTGTTATCAGGAGATGTAGGAGAGCGGATCTTAGGTTACGGATTGGGTTGTGTCTTTTGACATGCTGTTAATAAATTTCGGACTTTTGATGTTCAAGATTTGAAGATGATGCATCCCAATTTAAAGGCGCATCTCTGAGGTATGGGGAGCCAATGGAGTTTTTCCAGGAGGGGAGTGATGTGTTGGCGTTTGTTTACCTGTAAGATCAGTCTGGCTGACTGGTTCTGTACCAGTTGAAGCCGGTGAGTGAGGTAAGCTGGGATGCCAAAATATAGGGAGTTGGCGTAGTCAATGTGAGAGATTACCATAGTGATGACTGCCAGAAGTTTAGCTTCATGGGTGAGGTACCTGCTGATTTTCTTTATTTTTCTTAGTTGAAAGAAGCACGAGGACTCTATACTATTCCACTTCAGGCAATGCCACTGTATGGCACTCTCGTCTGTGATGTTTCTTTCTATGTCATTCTACTGTACGCCAGTCCATTGTTTGGCAATCTAATATGCAATAATCCACTGTACGTCACTTCACCGCATGCCACTCTATTCTACCCCACTCCCATATTTGCCACTCCACTCTATGGCACTCCACTCTACATCACTCCACTCTATGCCATTCCAATCTATGCCACTGCACTCTATGCTAGTACCCGCAACACTACTGCACTCTACGGTATTCCACTTTAGTTAAGTCCACTCTACCCCAATCCGGTCTATGCCACTCCATTCTATGCCACTGTACTAGATGCTAGTCTCCATGACGTTACTCCATTCTACAGTATTCCTCTGCACGTAACTACACTCACGCCACTCCACTGAATGCTATTCCACTCTATGCCACTCCACTCTACAGTACACCACTATATGCCACTCGACTATATGCTATTCAACTCTACACCCACTACACTTTACTACATTCCACTGTGTGACGATCCACTTTATGATATTCCACTCTACGCCACTCCACTCTATGCTATTGCACTGTATGCCACCACACTGTACCTTACTCTAATGTATGCCACTCCACTTGATGCCACTGCACTCTACACTACTCCAATGTACACTACAACACTCTACTACACTGCACTCTATGTCACTCCACACTTCACAACTCCTCTGCATGCTATTCTACTGTATGCCACTCCACTCTATACCACTCCACTCTACAGCACTCCACTCTATGCTATTCCACTGTATTCCACTACATTATATGCCACTCCATTGTACAACACTCCACTCTACATTCTTCCACTGTACGCCACTTCACTGTACCACTTTCCCCTCTACTCCACTGCACTCATGAAACTATACTCTATGACAAGAATGTAACTCGAGCGGGCCATCAGACTCACCCGCAATGCCGCGCCAGTCGTCCTTGGGTCCCTGACGATGCTGGTCTCCCTGCCGCCGCCAGCAACATCCCGCGGCCACAGAGGGGGAGACCACAGCTCCCAGGCAGCACACCGACTGCCCGGCCCACTGCCATGCATCTTGCGCGCCCGGAGGCGCTTAAACACCAGAGGCTCCAACTGAGGAGCGGGGGAAAACGTAACTCGAGCGGGCCATCAGACTCACCCGCAACACCGCACCAGTCGTCCCTGGGTCCCTGACGCTGCTGGTCTCCCAGCCGTCGCCAGCAACATCCCGCAGCTGCAGAGGGGGAGACCACAGCTCCCAGGCAGCACAGCGACTGCCCCGCCCACTGTCACGCATCTCGCGCGCCCGGAGGCGCTTAAACACCGGAGGCTCCTACTGAGGAGCGGGGGGGAACATAACTCGAGCGGGGCCATCAGACTTACCCGCAATGCCGCACCAGTCGTCCCTGGGTCCCTGACCCTTCTGGTCTCCCTGCCACCGCCAGCAACATCCCGCGGCCACAGAGGGGGAGACCACAGCTCCCAGGCAGCACAGCGACTGCCCCGCCCACTGCCACGCATCTCGCGGGCCCGGAGGCGCTTAAACACCGGAGGCTCCTACTGAGGAGCGGGGGAGAACGTAACTCGAGTGGGGCCATCATCAGAATCACCCGCAACACCGCACCAGTCGTCCCTGGGTCCCTGACGCTGCTGGTCTCCCTGCCGCCGCCAGCAACATCCCGTGGTCGCAGAGGGGGAGACCACAGCTCCCAGGCGGCACAGCGACTGCCCCGCCCACTGCCACGCATCTCACGCGCCCGGAGACGCTTAAACATAGGAGGCTCCTTCGGCGTCGTGGGACGCGCGGGGGCAGCGCCGGGCTGAGCCCGGGCAGAGGGCGGGTCGTCTGTGGACGTCTGGAGCAGGAGGAGGCAGGGCAGGGCCGGACCCTTTACATCTACGAATGGGTATGCGCAAGAATTTTGCTAATGCTGAAGAGGGGGGGAGTTAATTTAAGGTGCCAAGACATTCAAACACCATCATGTCGTATCTTTTTTCTGCTGTGGGGGCACTAACCAAAGAGATTGGAAATGCAGAACATGAACTGGGATTGATGTCCTCTTCTCTTTCTAATGTTACGAACCCCCAGGAGAACCTGTTAACTGTTGTCACTGACGTCCCCCTATTCCCTTGGACCCAGTGGTTATTATTTCTAATCCTACCCCCCCTACCACAACGAGTGGTGGTTCGACACAAGACAATATTCCTATACCGCACACACCACTGTGTACCCAGTTTAATGGTCCACCTCCACCAAAGCAGAAACGGGGGAAGAATAAAAATGCATCAGGCACACCCACCTTACCATCGGATGCACTGGGAGAAAAGATGGAGGCCCTCTTTGTTGCCAGGATCGAGCCTCTGCTTTTGGGCATCGCTAAAGACATTGTGGACACATTGAACACTTGCTTGGAAGGTCTCTTAAAGAAATGTTCTTTGATAGATAGACTCACAAATGCCCATATCCCACCCCCAGGGGAAACATCACTTACAACGCAAGCATCACAATGCACTACCATTACATCGCAACCATTACAACGCAAACCATTACAACGCATTGCGCTGGGGGGCGCTCTAGGATAGGGAATATATTTAATTTACTATCCAACACCTTCCCTACTATCCACGGGGACTGGAGTTGGAATAGTAAATTAAATAATTCACTATCCAGCGCCTAAAAGCACTATGCGTTTTAATGGTATGCGATGTAAAAACCGCGTTGTAACAGCAGGCGTTGTAATAGCCTGCGTTGTAACGTCATAGATCCCACCCCCAGAGGTCCCTAACATAGGTAGAGCTACACAGGGAGATGGTTGCAGGAAGGTAGTTAGTCCCAGGGGCGTGGACCCATCATCAAGTGAGGCGGTGCTTGTTGAAGATGGACAGCAGGTCTCTATAGCCCCTCTTCTGAGTCAGGAGGCATTTGCTCCTAACCCTACAGACCCGGTATGTGCCGGGACTCAGCATAGTACACCTACCTATAGGAGGGCAGTGGTCAGCAAATCTCATCTAGACCTACCCCCGGAGGCTGCCCCACTCGTCGCAGTTTTTATTGGGGTCCCCCCACTCAAAGAGGGAGAGCGGGAATCTGCTGCTGACCTTATGGTTAAAGCTAACACCTGGTGTGCTAAAGCCTGTTGTGGGGAGAACATTTCAAATAAGATCATTTTTGCTAGGAGGGTGGGTTCGATCGGGAAGCAGCCAAAGCGCACCCAGGGGGATTGTGTAGTAATTAATTTTGATAGGGCAGACCTGGCAGTTTGAATATTCTGGGATGGTTCGGACAAATCACTGAGAGATCAGTTGAGACCTGTTCCCCTGGGGTACTTTTATCCCCCCAAAGCGTGGAGCAATGGGAAACATCGATACCCAGTGAGAGACCGGGTTCTAAGCTCCGCTCAGGGAGGTGGTAGCTCTGGTGGGTTTACATCCCCACACCCTCCGAGGCCTGAGATTGCTCCCCAGGCACTATTCCCCCGGGTAGCTCATAGATTGACAGAGGGCCATGGACTGATTCTGAGTAAGCGTTTCGCCCCCCCCTGTCAGGACTCGAGGAAATCGATTTACCACTAGACTCGACGCTGCTCCCTACGGACGGGACTCTTGACCCTGAAGAGGACGCAGCTTGTAAAATCCTTAGCGGGAACGTGGCTGGTATCAGACCCAAAAGAGAAGATGAAGAATTGGTTGGCTTTGTTACCCGCCACAAAGTCATTGCATTCCAGGAAACATGGGATATCACACCTAGTTTTTGGTTAGATGGCTTCACCAGCTTTGTTGTCCGTGCAGCCCCCAGTCTTGCCGGAAGAGCTGGGGGAGGCCTCATATTTCTCTTTTCATTAAAACTTTAAGGGACTTTAAGAATGGTTAAAATTGCCTCACCAAACATCTTAATAGTGGAAAGAAAATCACTCCCACCCGGAGAACCATTTTTATAAATTTTTATAATTCATGGAACAGGGAGAATGGCAACAATAATATTGCTACCCTGGAATCTTTTTTATTTACCGTCAGTCAAAATAAACATACTAATTCTGAACTTGTCCTTTTGGGCGATTTTAATATTCATCCCTGTAGTGACATGTGTGGCATAAGTAATTATGAGGGGTCGGCTGGGTCAGAGGCTCCCCATTTTGAGCATACAAAAGCTGGAGAGGAGCTAGAAGACTTGTTGGCCAATTGTAATCTATCTGAGCCAACTTCTTCAGAAGGGGGGACCAGAACAATTACTTACAAGGGCTCGGAACACGGTACCATCATTGATTATATATTCTTGTCCCCAGGCATTTTAAGCAGGGTTACCTCCTACAGAACAATTACCTCTTCATACAGCGACCATAACCCTGTTGCACTCGAGGTGCCCTGAGGGGACTTCATGGGACCTATGCCCTGCCAGGCTAAGCCAAGGCCTGTTTTACGCTTGGTGGATCAGGGGAGAAGGCTAAAGTGGGCAAATGTGGTACCCGAAAATTTCTATGATGAGCTCCTCCCAAAAATAGAGGGCCATATGGCGATTTGTCAGGACACCATGACATACTAGGGGCCTTTGAAGCAATTTGTAGTCAAATCTCGTCTGACTTGACGACGAGAATAAGGCAGGGCACCAAAAATCATTGTCGCTGGTTTGACTCAAACTGCTCCAAGGCGCATGAAGCACTGATATTAGCCCTAAAACATACACAGAGGGACAAGGCGGTCATCACCGTCTTAAGGAAGGACTACAAACAAGCACTTAAAGTTAGGAAAGATGATGTCAAGAAAGCTGCTTGGGAGAATTTACTCTGCTCGGACGTCCTGCGGGACAGCAGACAATTTTGGGCTATAATCAAACGGCCTTTTTTCCGACTCGGCTAACACCGATATGGATTGTGTCATCTCGAATGACAGATGGCTGGGCCACTTTAGAGCAGTGTATGGAGACACGACCACAGATAGTGATGTGAATCAAATGTTAGCCCTCGAGGTTGGTCCTATGTGTTTTAACCAGAGTGAGGCGGAGAAAGCCATCCTAGCCACAACGAAGAACAAAGCCCCAGGGCCGGATGGGGTCCCTGCAGATTTTTATAAACATTTGCCTAAGCTCTGGGCTAGGGTCCTAGCTAATGTTTTCAATGCTGCAAATGATAACCCACAGCCCACCACTTGGGCCACGTCTATCATAGTTCCAATCTTTAAGAAGGGCCAGCGTGACCACCCCGGGTGCTACAGGCCCATATCCCTTCTAGACTCTGCAATTAAGATCTTAGTCCTATTGGATAAACTGAGGGATAGTATTGAGAGCTGTGGTGGGTTATCCAATATCCAGTATGGATTTAGAGAGGAGAGAGGCACTTTGGAGCATTGCTCCAACTTGCACCTGCTGATCTCTAAATACACGATAGCTAAGGAGGGGTCATTATTTCTGGCATTCATGGACCTCTCCTCAGCTTTTGACTTGGTGAACAGCGCCAAACTGTGGGCCATCCTTCTAAAGATCGGGATTGATGGGGCACTGGTTAAGTTCATGGCGTCTCTCCATCAGGAGCTGTTCGCCGCAGTCAGAGTTACTAATGAGGAAAGGTGCACGAATCGTTTTAAATCTATGCGAGGGGTGCGGCAGGGCTGTATTCTGGCCCCCCTCCTCTTCACTATCTACATTAATGGACTGGGCAGCCACTTGGAAGAGGTGGAAGGGGACATTCCGAGTGTAGGAGATGTAAAGATCCCTGCTCTCCTATACGCGGACGACGCAGTCCTCATAGCCCGAACTGGTATCGGTCTCCAGCGTCTGTTGGATGCATTCGGAGTTTTCATGGATCAACTGGACTTAAAGGTAAACGCGAACAAATCACACATGATGGTGGTCGGATACCATAGAAATAGGGGTAAACTAAAAACCTTCAAGTGCAAGGGCGAAGTGGTTTCTAGAGTGGCAGTTTTCCCCTACCTGGGGGTGCTCTTCAACGAGAGGGGCTCGTGGGGTCCCCAGGTTAGGGTAAAAAGTCTATCTGTCACCAGGTCCTCTGCGGCCCTCTTGGGTTTCTCAAAAAGGTTGAGGGCTAGACCGATGGAGGCCCTGCTGAAGGTCTTTAACACCAAATGCATTCCATTAACAATGTATGGTTCACCCCCTATGGGGCTATGTACATCTCGAAATAATTCAGAGGGCGGAAAATAGGTTCCTACGCTCCCTTTTGTCCGTTCCCCAGTCCACCCCAACCTTTTCAATCCATGCGGAGGTGGGTCTGGTTCATGTTACGGATAAGCTCAATCTGGCACCCTTAACATTCTGGCTAAAGACTTGGCTTAATAAGGAATTAACTGCAAACAAAACAAGTGATGGACCGAATGTGGATCAAAGTCACACATTCAACCCAGTCCGAAGATCTGGGCCAAATCCATCGTTTTTTTGCACTCCACACCACCCTGGGTTAGACAATGGCGATATGCAAATCAGCTCTGACCCTGTGCCCCATGGGAACAGTCCAGTCCGAACTACAAAAGCCATGTCCTTCCCAGAACGGAATCAAGCATCCGAGGACCGGACCGGTTTCGAGGTAACACCTCTCATCAGCCCGGCTAGCTTGACTCCAGTGGTGTGGAGTGCCTGGGACCCACGTCTGAGCATCCCCAGCGCACTTATGGCGGCAATTGCAAACAAAACAAGTGATGGACCGAATGTGGATCAAAGTCACACATTCAACCCAGTCAAAAGATCTGGGCCCAAATCCATCGTTTATTTGCACTCCACACCACCCTGGGTTAGACAATGGCGATATGCAAATCAGCTCTGACCCTGTGCCCCATGGGAACAGTCCAGTCCGAACTACAAAAGCCATGTCCTTCCCAGAACGGAATCAAGCATCCGAGGACCGGACCGGTTTCGAGGTAACACCTCTCATCAGCCCGGCTAGCTTGACTCCAGTGGTGTGGAGTGCCTGGGACCTACGTCTGAGCATCCCCAGCGCACTTATGGCGGCAATTGCAAACAAAACAAGTGATGGACCGAATGTGGATCAATGTCACACATTCAACCCAGTCCGAAGATCTGGGCCCAAATCCATCGTTTTTTTTGCACTCCACACCACCCTGGGTTAGACAATGGCGATATGCAAATCAGCTCTGACCCTGTGCCCCATGGGAACAGTCCAGTCCGAACTACAAAAGCCATGTCCTTCCCAGAACGGAATCAAGCATCTGAGGACCTGACCGGTTTCGAGGTAACACCTCTCATCAGCCTGGCTAGCTTGACTCCAGTGGTGTGGAGTGCCTGGGACCCACGTCTGAGCATCCCCAGCGCACTTATGGCGGCAATTGCAAACAAAACAAGTGATGGACCGAATGTGGATCAAAGTCACAGGAATTAACTCTTAACCATGCAATAATGAATGATGTTATGTCCCTAGATCATTCTAAAAAAGTTCCATGGCTTTATTATTTGAGGATGTCTTTTGAACAATTGGGTCGTCTTGAACTTTTCACATCTCCATCATGCATTGGGAAAGAAGATGTAGACTCGACTAAAAAGAATTTCATGACGAGGGCAAGATTAGGCCACGAGGAAAGGGAATTGCAGAAAACTACAGTTAGATCACATTACCTGTTACTTAATTCCACCTCGCTTGAGCCTTACCTCAGTATTGTTACCAGGCCATTCCACAGGTTTTTACTGATAAAGTTCAGATTTAATTTGATTCATTTTTACTTGGGCAGTTATCAGTCATGGGTCAAACCAGAATTAGCCTCACCTTGCATCTGTGATAGTTTTTCTAACCAAGATCCCATGCATTTTGTCATGTTTTGCTGCTTGTTTTTAGAGATACGGAAAAAATACTTGTTGCCAATTTTAATGGAGGCAGGCTTCCTTCAAGTGAGGCCAGCATTACTTTACCTCCATGCACTGTGCAACACTCGTATCATATTTTGCATGGCAAATTATCTAATGGCGGCGTCCAGAATTAGATCACGTAAAGCATCACTGAGTGTATTGTAAGAAGTTTTTTATTAATTGCACACTCTACGTAGCTTAACTTTAGACCCAATGTATTGATTCTAACCCAATGTACTGATTATAATGTTAGTGTAATATATGTTTTTATATGTACATAAATGTTTTTATATCTTTTTATGATTTTAATGAAATCGAATAAAGTATTTTGACTGACTGACTGACAATAACCTTTACAACACTCTCCTCCACTCTGCTGTACCAACTCCGCTCAATAACATTAAACTCTACAAATTCAAAAATGTTTTTATTACAAATAAAAAAACACTGAAATTTAATGTAAAGAGCAAATCATGAAGTGTAGTTAGGAAAAATGTATTTATTCGTTTTATACAAACCAAACTCAAAATACACATACCAAATTCTTCAGGTATGATTATAACTTACATTTATCATTTATGCACACCTTTAAATTTTTATAACTTTATCTACTCTTTTTTTCTACAAACAATACTTTAAAGTACACAAAAATGTAAATTTCTAAACTTATTATAATACCTTCAATTTATAATTTATGCAACACTGTCAAATCATTATAACTTGTGCACCTCCATACACAGTGTATTCAACTCAGTAGCCACACTACAGTAACTATACCTTGGCACTCTACCATGCACTGTGTTCCTGTGTTCTCACAAACTATTTGATTTGCCATTTTATAACTGTTCTTGCTATTATTTTACGTCAGATAATATAAAGCTGTACGAGCAGTGCATGGTGAAAGCTCAAGTAGTCTCCTTAATTTGTTTTGAGCTACAACAATTAAGGTTTCAGCTGCACTTGTGCCTGTTAAAGTGATCATCTTAATTTGCAAACTTCTGTTATTCTGCCTGGAGTGGTCATTGTTTTTTGTCATTTTACAGCTTGGCATGGACAGCACTGTGCTAGTCCTATACCTAAAGACTTTGCTGTACAAATGGCAAAAGACTTTCGGGCATATTAGTAAGGGCAATATCGTTGCTTTAGTGGGACTTTTTTCTGCTAAAACAGCAATATTTTTATCGCCCTATCAGCAAACTGTCGATAACAGCAGTTAGCGACAGCTTTTAGGCGATAGCAACCGATTTGGGGCCCGCTTTGCATGTCAGCGACATGCAAAGTCGGCGTAACCAAACTGTTAGCGCCTGAAAGCAGTTGCTAGCACATCTATCGCCTATTAGCAACGCCGGCTTAGCGATGAAAAAAGTAGCGCTAAGTGCGATTATCGCTAGAATCTAATGCCTGCTAATAGGATGACTTACCTGTGTATTCAATGGGAGGTGGATTGTCAGGTTAAGCCCCCAGTGGCGTTAATGCGTGAATATCGCTGGATTTCCAGCGATATTCACACATTTCGCCACTATCGCTGGATATTTTAGCACAATGGATAAAAACCTTGCTAATAGCATGTTTTCTCCGCAACATATCCAGTGATAGGTAGCGATAAAAAAACACGCTAAGAGCGTTTTGCGATAACTATCGCATTTTCTTGCTAATATGCCCCTTTGCCTCTTTGTATCTCGGCATAGATGGCACTATGCTAATCCTATGCCTAAAGACTTTGATAGAAAATCAGACATTTGAGCTGAGCAGATCTAGAGTGTCGCTGGTGTTGAGAGTGCACTATACAGGAGCTGCTTTCCACCCCAGAGTTCTCTTCTTCTTTTTTTGCATAATTTATGCGTCACTCTCTGCCTGAAAGGGTATTGTTTTGATTTATACTGAGTGCTCCCTTGTGTCTGGACAAAGCTATACCTCTCTGAACTGAAGAGCTCCAAGTATAGCAAAACACTGTGTTAGGAGTGTCTTTTACTCATTACAGGTTGGCTTGGTTAGTATTACATCAATTCAAAGCTGTAATACTGTGCCCGGTTTGGTAATTGGGTTTATCATTTTACAGCTCGGCATGGACAGCACTGTGCTAGTCCTATGCCTAAAGACTTTGATAGAAAAGCAGACATTTTAGGTGAGCAGATCTAGAGTGTCGCTGGTGTCGAGAGAGCTCTATACAGGAGCTGCTCTCCACCTAAACTTGAGAACTATCCAGAGTTCTTTGCTTATTCGTTTGCATATTGTATGCATCACTCTGCGACTGAAAAGGTATTGTTTTGATTTATACTGGGGGCTCCCTTGTGTCTGGATGAAGCTATACCTCTCTGAAGACCTCTAAGTCGAGTAAAACACTGCTTCAGGGGTTGCTTTTACTCATTTCAGTTTGGCTTAGTTGGTATTTCACCAATTCAAAGCTGTAATACTGTGCCTGGAGCGGTAATTGGCTTTTACCATTTTACAGCACGGCATGGACAGCACTGTGCTATTCCTATGCTTAAAGACTTTGCTGTACAAATGGCAAAATACTTTGTCCCTGCATGTCTCGGTGTGGATGGCACTGTGCTAATCCTATGCTTTAAGACTTTGATAGAAGCAGACATTTGAGGTGAGCAGATCTAGAGTTTTGCTGGTGTTGAAATTGCTCTTACAGGAGCTGCTTTCCACCTAAACTTGAGAACTGCCCAGAGTTCTCCGCTTCTTTTTTTGCATAACGTATGCGCCACTCTATGCCTAAAAGGGTATTGTTTTGATTCATACTGGGTGCTCCCTTGTGTCTGGATGAAGCTATACTCTCTGAAGAGCTCTAAATAGAGTGAAACTCTGTGTCAGTGGTTGCTTTTACTCATTGTAGGTTGGCTTGGTTGGTATTACACCAATTCAAAGCTGTAATACTGTGCCTGGAGTGGTAATTGGCTTTTGTAATTTTACAGATGGGCAGGGACAGCACTGTGCGAGTTCTTTTCTTAAAGACTAAGCTGTAGAAATGGCAAAATACTTTGTCCCTTTCTATCTCAGTGTGGATGGCTCTGTGCTAAAACAATACGTAACGACTTTGATAGAAAAGCAGACATTTGAGGTATGCAGATCTGGAGTGTCGCTGGTGTTGAGAGTCCTTTATACAGGAGCTGCTTTCCACCCAATCTTCAGAACTATCCAGAGTTCTCTGCTTCTCTTTTGCATGATTTATGCATCACGCTATGCCCGAAAGGGTATTGTTTTGATATGTATATAGCCCACACGTGCACTCCAGCACATAGACCGCATAGTCCGTTTTACAATTGAGGCGTTTGGTAATTTCACGAGGTGTTTGTGAAAATGGTACAACATGTTTAGTCTTGTTGACTCCGTGTTTACACGCCTTACATTGTGTACATTTTTTGAAACCTCTGCCCAAAGCCTTCCATGTATTCGAAATCTGGGGTTCCAAGGTATTCTTGACCAAAGATTTGGCCATTGAAATAGATTTCCTGAAAGTGAGGAAGGGTTTGTCTAACACCCTGTTGCCAATAATAGGATCGCCCTCTATGAGATTCCAATTGCGGTAGAATATTTTTCCAATGGCTGAGCATTGTCTACTCTAAGCCAAAATCATGCATGGTTTAATCACATCCCCAGCCGGGGTTGTGCGGGCATCCTTACTCTTAGGGATTAAAGCTGTTTCTCGGGACATGAGCTGCGTTCTTTTTTGGGCAGCCTCAATAATAGTATTGGAATATCCCCTTGCAAGGAATCTGCACCTGCTGGCTTCCTGAGCAATCCCACATTCCTCATCACTGCTGCAGACCCGCCTGATACGCAGCATCTCCCCATAGGGGATGCTGTGAATCAGGTGGCGTGGATGATGACTTGCTGCATGCAGGATGGTGTTGCCCGCTGTGGGCTTTCTGAACAACTTAGTTTGAATACAGTTATCTTTGATGTAAATTTCCATGTCCAGAAAACTGACAGAAACTGCATGTATATTTGAAGTAAATCGTAGATTCAAGTTGTTATTATTTAACCTGTTGACAAAATGTATAGCTCTCCATCCCTCTCCATACAAAAAACAAGTCATCTATATATCTGAGGTAGGTGACACATGCTGTTCCATGACCGCCCGGAGTTCCCCCGCCAGGACCTGTTCCTCCCACAGCCCCATGTGCAAACATGCGAAACTGGTGGAGAAACAGGCCCCCATGGCGACTCCTCTCACTTGTTGATAAATTTGATTATTAAACAAGAATAAATTCTGCTCCAAACACATTTGGGTCATGGATAATAGCATCTTGTTGTGCACCCCATAATATATGGGACGTTTGTTCAGGAAATGTTCAATTGCCTTGAGACCATCTCGATATCCGATTGAGGTATACAAAGAAGATACATCTAGGGTCATGAGTAAAAAGTCTGGACCCCACTCCAACTGGTCAATTTTACGAATGAAGTCCGTAGAATCTGGCACATAAGAACTCAACCCCTTAACCCAGTACTGCAGAAAATAGTCAATATATTTGGAGACATTTTCCAATGAACTGTCGATGGCAGAGATTATAAGTCGTCCCGGTGGTTTGTTACAGTTCTTGTGAATTTTCGGGATCAAATAAAAAGAAGGTACCACCGGGTGCTCTTTTTTCAAGAACCGAAATTCATCCTCGCTGATAACCCCCCCACTTCTCCAAACCTGGAGTTTGGCATTTTGATCCCCCATGCTGATTTCAAGGTGGGCCAATTACTTCTCCTGTAACATGAAGTGGCATTCAGTTGTGCTTCTGCCTCCTCCAGATATAAGTCTTGGGGCCAGAGCACATTTCCACCCTTGTCCGCCTGATGCACCAAAATGCTGTTGTCCGAGTCCAATTTCTTGATCAACTGTGTATAGCTCCAATTTTGCTTGGTAATTTTTTGGCGCTTGCTATTGGTGGCTACATATAGTTTCTTCAACTCCTTGACCACCAAATCATGATAAACGTCTATATTATCATGAAGCATTATGGGTTGGAATGTGGACTTCGGTTTAAAAGGCGTTAGACCAGCAAAGGTACTTCCCATCTCCACATTGGATTCAGATACTTGACTGCTATCAGTTTCTTTTTGAAGGGACCAGATTTCATCCATTGCCTCCTGGTCCCCCACTGTCAGTAAAGTAGGACTTCTGACCTCAACAGTTTGTTTTCTTTTAGACTGCAGACTGTGGAATTTGTTGAATTTCAATTTACGGACAAACCTGTAAGTGTCCATTAGTGCATCTGCATAATTAAAATCACATTGTGGGCAAAAAGACAAACCCAATGACAGCACAGCTTCTTCCTGCTGAGATAATGTTATTTTTGTCAAGTTGATTACTGAGTTGAGGTTGTTGTTTGCACCATGTTGCGCTTTTGGTAACGGTTCCATCTTCCTCTTGGGGGTCCCTTGGCTTTGCCTCTGGCGGCTCCGGCACTTTTTGCGGCGTTGACTCTGCTTGTAGTTGTGCCTGGTGTTTGCTTGGCCGGCAATAATCGTGAGCGCAAGCAACGTATCCCTCCGATCTAAGCAGAGGCAATCTACCTCCTCTGCCATGGAAAGTTTGGTAAACCCCAAAGTTGGATCAGTTATTCTTTCACCTTCCACTTCACTCTCGGCATTGGAATTGAAATTTCTCGTACCCCGACATTTTTATTTTGTGAGTTCACGACTCTTGCTTTAACACCGTCGTAACACCGAGCAAAGGTGAAAATTTTGCTGGTCAGGTAATCAAGACGATCTCTCTCAAATTTAAATGTCTTTCTTTTTTTTATTACCTCCTCTTTCTTATTCAAACGAACCAACATGTCTTCCCGCAACTTTTTAATTTGTTCGTTCATGCCCAACGCAGTAATTTCTTCCTCCAGTTTATCTATTTCCCCCTGCTATTTAATGCGGTCACTAGATGCATACTTAACTAGGATTTTCATGAGTTTTGCTGATGATTCCAAGTTGGATTCTGCCCACTCGTTGAGCATTGCGGGTTCAGGATTTTCATAGCTGGAAGCCAATGTTATTCTAAGCCCTCTTGGTACCCTGATGACCTGTAGGTACCGCGTGAGGGACCGATGCTCCCACCACTTTGATTGTTCAGAGCGCATGAACTTCTCCAGCTTCTTAAACAAATCTCAAGTGGTGGGGCTCCCAGTTGTAGTTTGTGCAGTCTGTGAGATAAGACCAGACCCCCCAGCCTGGGAACCTAGAAACATTGTTTCCGCCGCCTCCTCACGTTCGCGCAACTTGTTTGCAGACATTATGGCACTTTTGGCTGGGAGCACAAATTGCTCGACCATGATATAGCGTTCGGTCGGTAGAAAAATCTTTCCCGTACAGAAAGACTCGCACACTTCTTACCGGAAACTCCATTGTTCGTTTGCCTTCGCTCGGTCACCGTTTCTCCGCGCCAGCCGGCGCCGCTTTTTCCAGGTGTCAGCACAACAGCAGACTAACTTTCAACGGTGTTCGGGGGCAATTGCTGCGTAATCCTTGCAGGAGTTCGTAGATCCTCTTCCGGGGACCAGAAAAGGTAGTGCTTCCTGCCGCGTAGCCCAAAGGTCAAGAAGGGGTTCTGTTCGTACCTTGGAAGCTTTCCAGTACAACAAATGCATGCAAATTTGCCACACAATCTGAGGCAACAGCCCCAGACCAATCTTCACTGACGAAGGAACAGACCTGTTTTTAAGTGCTTAATCAAGGTGCTTTATTTCTTCCAGCAAGCCAGCCGCCATTACGCATTTCACTTTCCACAAAGCTTGATCACATGGCAAGTTGCTAAGAGCTAATGCCGGTATTTAAAGTGCTAGTGTGCGGGCAATTCCCAAATTACTGCAAACAACATAGAAGAAATACTTTAACCACATGTTGTGCATTCAGGCATTTGTGAAACAATGTTATTTACACAAACGAACGATTTATAAAATAGATAAATAAGCATTTAAATATTTTAAAATTCATTATAAATTACTGTTTAAATACAGGTAAGACATTGTAAAAGGGTAATGAAATCATGCACATTTACAAATCCCAATATATGATATTCTCCATCTTACAGGCTGCCTCACTTTTTCGAGGGCATACTTAACATTGGAAAAAATAAAGCCCATATATATATCAAAACAATACGCGTGATCAAGAACAACTTGTTGTTCGAAACGCATTATCCCTCGACTCTTTGATTGCCGAATAAAGACCTTTTGGAAGAACTACAGGCGTGTCTGAATTCTTTTACCTGAATTCTGCTTCAGTATATCTATCTATCTATCTATCTATCTATCTATCTATCTATCTATCTATCTATCTATATATATTACCTACTGGCGATAGCCAGTAGGTATATATAGTTAGGATTTTTTTCCTATGGGATTTTTGAAAATTCTATGTCGAATAACTTTGGCGTTTGAGGACAGAATTGGCTGACATTTACAGGAAAATGGAACATTTTGTTTCTGAGCAGCCCCTGAAAATTTGGGGGGGTTTTGTCAAGGGGGGGCCGAGAAAAAAGGGGGGTCCCAAAACGTGTTTTTCCCATGCAATTTTCCATAGGGCGGTTGGCCTCACTTTTAGCCTGAACGGCTGAATGGATTTACACCAAACTTGGCAAAATTGTAGGGACTGGTAGCCCGATGTGCCTTTGCTATGTCTCAAGATATAGGCTCCAGTGGTTTTTACGAAAATTAACTTTGAAAAATATATATTGGGCTACATTGGGCTATATATATGTTGGAGCCCAAATGTAGCCCAATGTAGCCCAATGTAGCCCAAAGATGGCCACCAGAGACAAAAAAAACAAATGTAGCCCAAATATCAGCCAGATGTAGCCCAACTATAGCCCAATGACAGAATGTCCCAGAGTGTTCTAAAGAACAACTAGAGTGCTAACAGTCCTACTTATTACAAAGGTATGGCACACCTGAAGCCATCTTGATTGGAATAAAGTGGTAACTCTTAAAACATTTAATTTAAAAAAGAACAAAATGAGGGGGTTCATTTTGCCATAGAAAGTATGATTAGCGAATATATGACGAAATCCCGCATACCATCAGTCCGCAAAAAAAATCCTGCATGTACTATTAGGCCGCAAATTAAAATAACGAAAACTTTTAGAACGAATATGCCTTTAGCATACACTGAACAACTAAACTACCCTAAACCCTAAAACACTACCCCCAGCATGACCCTACACTACACAAACAGTACAACACTACCCTAAACCCTAAAACACTACCCCCAGCATGACCCTACACTACGCAAACACTACAACACTACCCAAAACCCTAAAACACTACACCCCAGCATGACCCTACACTACGCAAACACTACAACACTCCCCCAAACCCTAAAACACTACCCCCAGCATGACCCTACACTACACAAACACTACAACACAACCCTAAACCCTAAAACACTACCCCCAGCATGACCCTACACTACGCAAACACTACAACACAACCCTAAACCCTAAAACACTACCCCCAGCATGACCCTACACTACGCAAACACTACAACACTACCCTAAACCCTAAAACACTACCCCCAGCATGACCCTACACTACGCAAACACTACAACACTACCCAAAACCCTAAAACACTACACCCCAGCATGACCTTACACTACGCAAACACTACAACACTACCCTAAACCCTAAAACACTACCCCCAGCATGACCCTACACTACACAAACACTACAACACAACCCTAAACCCTAAAACACTACCCCAGCATGACCCTACACTACGCAAACACTACAACACAACCCTAAAACACTACCCCCAGCATGACCCTACACTACGCAAACACTACAACACTACCCTAAACCCTAAAACACTACCCCCAGCATGACCCTACACTACGCAAACACTACAACACTACCCAAAACCCTAAAACACTAAACCCCAGCATGACCCTACACTACGCAAACACTACAACACTACCCTAAACCCTAAAACACTACCCCCAGCATGACCCTACACTACGCAAACACTACAACACTACCCAAAACCCTAAAACACTACACCCCAGCATGACCCTACACTACACAAACACTGCAACACTACCCTAAACCCTAAAACACTACCCCCAGCATGACCCTACACTACGCAAACACTACAACACTAACCTAAACCCTAAAACACTACCCCCAGCATGACCCTACACTACGCAAACACTACAACACTACCCTAAACCCTAAAACACTATCCCCAGCATGACCCTACACTACGCAAACACTACAACACTACCCTAAACCCTAAAACACTACCCCCAGCATGACCCTACACTACGCAAACACTACAACACTACCCAAAACCCTAAAACACTACCCCCAGCATGACCCTTCACTACGCAAACACTACAACACTACCCAAAACCCTAAAACACTACCCCCAGCATGACCCTACACTACGCAAACACTACAACACTACCCAAAACCCTAAAACACTACACCCCAGCATGACCCTACACTACGCAAACACTACAACACTACCCAAAACCCTAAAACACTACCCCCAGCATGACCCTACACTACGCAAACACTACAACACTACCCAAAACCCTAAAACACTACCCCCAGCATGACCCTACACTACACAAACACTACAAAACTACCCTAAACCCTAAAATACTACACCCCAGCATGACCCTACACTACGCAAACACTACAACACTACCCAAAACCCTGAAACACTACCCCCAGCATGACCCTACACTACGCAAACACTACAACACTATCCTAAACCCTAAAACACTACGCCCAGCATGACCCTACACTACGCAAACACTACAACACTACCCTAAACCCTAAAACACTAGCCCCAGCATGACCCTACACTACGCAAACACTACAACACATCCCTAAACCCTAAAACACTACCCCCAGCATGACCCTACACTACGCAAACACTACAACACTACCCTAAACCCTAAAACACTACCCCCAGCATGACCCTACACTACGCAAACACTACAACACTACCCAAAACCCTAAAACACTACACCCCAGCATGACCCTACACTACGCAAACACTACAACACTACCCTAAACCCTAAAACACTACCCCCAGCATGACCCTACACTACGCAAACACTACAACACTACCCAAAACCCTAAAACACTACACCCCAGCATGACCCTACACTACACAAACACTGCAAAACTACCCTAAACCCTAAAACACTACCCCCAGCATGACCCTACACTACGCAAACACTACAACACTACCCTAAACCCTAAAACACTACCCCCAGCATGACCCTACACTACGCAAACACTACAACACTACCCTAAACCCTAAAACACTACCCCCAGCATGACCCTACACTACGCAAACACTACAACACTACCCAAAACCCTAAAACACTACCCCCCAGCATGACCCTACACTATGCAAACACTACAACACTACCCAAAACCCTAAAACACTACCCCCAGCATGACCCTACACTACGCAAACACTACAACACTACCCAAAACCCTAAAACACTACCCCCAGCATGACCCTTCACTACGCAAACACTACAACACTACCCAAAACCCTAAAACACTACACCCCAGCATGACCCTACACTACGCAAACACTACAACACTACCCAAAACCCTAAAACACTACACCCCAGCATGACCCTACACTACGCAAACACTACAACACTACCCAAAACCCTAAAACACTACCCCCAGCATGACCCTACACTACGCAAACACTACAACACTACCCAAAACCCTAAAACACTACCCCCAGCATGACCCTACACTACACAAACACTACAAAACTACCCTAAACCCTAAAATACTACACCCCAGCATGACCCTACACTACGCAAACACTACAACACTACCCAAAACCCTAAAACACTACCCCCAGCATGACCCTACACTACGCAAACACTACAACACTATCCTAAACCCTAAAACACTACGCCCAGCATGACCCTACACTACGCAAACACTACAACACTACCCTAAACCCTAAAACACTAGCCCCAGCATGACCCTACACTACGCAAACACTACAACACAACCCTAAACCCTAAAACACTACCCCCAGCATGCCCCTACACTACGCAAACACTACAACACTACCCTTAACCCTAAAACACTACCCTCAGCATGACCCTACACTACGCAAACACTACAACACTACCCAAAACCCTGAAACACTACCCCCAGCATGACCCTACACTACGCAAACACTACAACACTATCCTAAACCCTAAAACACTACGCCCAGCATGACCCTACACTACGCAAACACTACAACACTACCCTAAACCCTAAAACACTAGCCCCAGCATGACCCTACACTACGCAAACACTACAACACATCCCTAAACCCTAAAACACTACCCCCAGCATGACCCTACACTACGCAAACACTACAACACTACCCTAAACCCTAAAACACTACCCCCAGCATGACCCTACACTACGCAAACACTACAACACTACCCAAAACCCTAAAATACTACACCCCAGCATGACCCTACACTACGCAAACACTACAACACTACCCAAAACCCTGAAACACTACCCCCAGCATGACCCTACACTACGCAAACACTACAACACTATCCTAAACCCTAAAACACTACGCCCAGCATGACCCTACACTACGCAAACACTACAACACTACCCTAAACCCTAAAACACTAGCCCCAGCATGACCCTACACTACGCAAACACTACAACACATCCCTAAACCCTAAAACACTACCCCCAGCATGACCCTACACTACGCAAACACTACAACACTACCCTAAACCCTAAAACACTACCCCCAGCATGACCCTACACTACGCAAACACTACAACACTACCCAAAACCCTAAAACACTACACCCCAGCATGACCATACACTACGCAAACACTACAACACTACCCTAAACCCTAAAACACTACCCCCAGCATGACCCTACACTACGCAAACACTACAACACTACCCAAAACCCTAAAACACTACACCCCAGCATGACCCTACACTACACAAACACTGCAAAACTACCCTAAACCCTAAAACACTACCCCCAGCATGACCCTACACTACGCAAACACTACAACACTACCCTAAACCCTAAAACACTACCCCCAGCATGACCCTACACTACGCAAACACTACAACACTACCCTAAACCCTAAAACACTACCCCCAGCATGACCCTACACTACGCAAACACTACAACACTACCCAAAACCCTAAAACACTACCCCCCAGCATGACCCTACACTATGCAAACACTACAACACTACCCAAAACCCTAAAACACTACCCCCAGCATGACCCTACACTACGCAAACACTACAACACTACCCAAAACCCTAAAACACTACCCCCAGCATGACCCTTCACTACACAAACACTACAACACTACCCAAAACCCTAAAACACTACACCCCAGCATGACCCTACACTACGCAAACACTACAACACTACCCAAAACCCTAAAACACTACACCCCAGCATGACCCTACACTACGCAAACACTACAACACTACCCAAAACCCTAAAACACTACCCCCAGCATGACCCTACACTACGCAAACACTACAACACTACCCAAAACCCTAAAACACTACCCCCAGCATGACCCTACACTACACAAACACTACAAAACTACCCTAAACCCTAAAATACTACACCCCAGCATGACCCTACACTACACAAACACTACAACACTACCCAAAACCCTAAAACACTACCCCCAGCATGACCCTACACTACGCAAACACTACAACACTATCCTAAACCCTAAAACACTACGCCCAGCATGACCCTACACTACGCAAACACTACAACACTACCCTAAACCCTAAAACACTAGCCCCAGCATGACCCTACACTACGCAAACACTACAACACAACCCTAAACCCTAAAACACTACCCCCAGCATGACCCTACACTACGCAAACACTACAACACTACCCTTAACCCTAAAACACTACCCTCAGCATGACCCTACACTACGCAAACACTACAACACAACCCTAAACCCTAAAACACTACCCCCAGCATGACCCTACACTAAACAACCACCACAACTCTACACTACACTAACACAACACTACACTACACAACACTACACTACACTACACAATCACTAACCCACGAAAAAATTAACACAAACCAACTTACCTCTCTCGTCATCGTGGTTTTCACAACGCAAATGCATTTACCATACATGCCTTTAAAACGTAATTCTTTGTAAAGGCATGAGCGATAAATGCACATGCGTTTTGAAAAAATGCGGGATAATGGTATGCGAGGTCAATTACCTTGCGGGATAATGGTATGCGGACTGAAAGTCTGCGGGATAAAAAATGCGGGAAAATGGCTGCAAACCATGATTAGCAGCAGACTTCCCTGGTGAGCACTAGCTTTACTACAGTGATCTAATGAGCAACTAGAGTGCTAACATTCAGAATTTATGGCAAATGTGTGAAACATCTGAATGCCTTCTTGATAGAACCAAAGTAAACAAGCATTGAAAATGCAATAGATCTCGCCCTCGTTTAAGTTAAAGCCATTCTGTTTGTAATGAGGTGGCTTTTTAGCTTTGCTTTTATTAGTGTTTTTAAAACTTTCATGTAAATAACATGCATATGTATGCATATATGTATATGTATGCATGCATTTATATTTATATAGATATGCAGATTATATATGTTTATATATGTATATTACCTACTGGCGATAGCCAGTGGGTATATATAGTTAGGATTTTTTCTCTATGGGATTTCTGAAAATTCTATGTCTAATAACTTTGGCGTTTGTGGACGGAATTGGCTGAAATTTTCTGGAAAATGGCACATTTTGTTTCTGAGCAGCCCCTGAAAATTTGGGGGTGTTTCGTCAAGGGGGGGGCCGAGAAACAAGGGGGGTCCCAAAACACGTTTTTCCCATTCATTTTTCCATAGGGCGGTGGGACTCACTTTTAGCTCGAACGGCTGAATAGATTTACATGAAACTTGGCAAAATTGTAGATATGGTTTGCCCCACGTGCCTTTGCTATGTCTCAATATATGTGCTCCAGTGGATTTTGAGAAATTAACGTTTAAAAAAATATATATATCTGTGACAGCGTTCCGGTTAGCGCCCCGGTTTGCGTACCTGACGCATAACGGAACTTCGCGAAACGAAGCTGATTGGCTCTCCGGTGTCTGTCAACATTCTAAACAGTCCGGAGCGGCCGCCATCTTGTCTCTCAGTACGATCGAGAGACAAGATGTGGTGAAAAACGAAGGGGGAAATGAAGGAAAGGGGGCAAGGTAGACCACTCCTGACCCCCTAGGATTGATGAGGGGGATATTAAAGTGCCCCGCGGGGCAAAAAAAAAAAAAACATTTTTTTGCGATTTTACGCCGTAGAGGCGCGTCCCGGTACGCGAACCGGGCAGCTCACCAGGCAGCTAACCGGGCAGCTAACCGGCAGCGTAGCTGCCAACATTGTAAACAGTCCGGAGCGGCCGCCATCTTGTCTCTCGGTAGGTTCGAGAGACAAGATGTGGTGAAAAAAGAAGGGGGAAATGAAGGAAAGGGGGCAAGGTAAACCCCTCCTGACCCCCTAGGATTGATGAGGGGGATATTAAAGTCCCCCGCGATTTTTCGCGGTAGAGGCGCTTCCCGGTACGCGAACCGGGCAGCTAACCGGCAGCGTAACGGGAGTCCGCCATCTTGTGTTTTTGGAGCGTCCGGTTCGCGTACCGGGTAGCGTCCCGGTAAGCGTAACAAGGGGAAAACCAAGAGAAACAGTAAAAAAAAAAATTAAGGGAATAGATTTCCAGCAAACTTGACAAAATTGTAGGGACTGTTTGTTTGATGTGCCTTTGCAAGGCCTCAAGATATGTGCACGTGTGGATTTTGTCTAATTAAGGTTAAAAAAAATATATATATCTGTAAGCGTGCTCCGGCACGCTTACGTTACGGGTTTTGTTTGCGCTGCAGAGCCGATACGTCACGGTT
This sequence comes from Lissotriton vulgaris, assembly GCF_964263255.1. NCBI lineage: Eukaryota > Metazoa > Chordata > Amphibia > Caudata > Salamandridae > Lissotriton > Lissotriton vulgaris. Next base: position 25,787 of record NW_028248158.1, read on the forward strand.
ATGCGACGCGTCATGAGGCGTCTCACGTGGCTACGTGATACGTCACGTAATAAAGAATATATTTTACAGCTATAGATATTAGCTTTTAAAAAACCAATGAAATTCACTGAAAAAACCATAGGTTATAGACCATATATAGTTAGGAATTTGCATTTACAAAACCTTGAAAATTCACTGAAAAAACCATAGGTTAGAGACCATATATAGTTAGCTGGACATTTTATTGACATAAAACCAATGAAATTCCATATATAGTTAGTTGCACTAACTATATATCGCGCACCCGCAATCCACTGCTGATGATGTCACATATTACATCATTCATGACATGGTCAGTGACATCACTGATGACATCACTGATGACATCTCAAATGACATCACTGATGACATCACTGATGACATCTCAAATGACATCACTGATGACATCATGACACACCAATACCAGTTACTACATACGCTCTCCCTGATTCCTACGTCTACACACACATTCACTCATTCACCCATACAATCACTCATACATACAGTCCCTCATTATTACAACACTATCATATGCACTCATACACCTATGCAGACACTCACACACTGCCACTCATCCATGGAGTTACTCACACATCTAGTCAGTCCTGTAAAGAATCAATCACACTTCCATTTCCTCATCTATACAGTTAAACACAGAACACCATACTTCAGTGACATCACTGATGACATCACTGATAACATCTCAAATGACATCACTTATGACATCTCAAATGACATCACTGATGACATCATGACACACCAATACCAGTTACTACATACGCACTCACTGATTCCTACGTCTACACACACATTCACTCATTCACCCATACAATCAGTCATACATACAGTCACTCATTATTACAAGACTATCATATGCACTCATACACCTAGTCAGTCCTGTGAAGAATCAATCACACTTCGATTTCCTCATCTATACAGTTAAACACAGAACACCATACTTTTCACACATATACTAACACATACTTACTCTCTTATACAATCACTGATACAAGTACACATTGATATGCACAGAGTCACACACCTCCCAGCCAGCCACACACACACTCAGTCTTCCATACATCCACTCATTCTTCAATATGTAAAACATATTTAAACTTTACAAAAACACACAGACACTAGATGATGTCATCAGTGATGTCATTTGAGATGTCATCAGTGATGTCATCAGTGATGTCATTTGAGATGTCATCAGTGATGTCATCAGTGATGTCACTGACCATGTCATGAATGATGTAATATGTGACATCATCAGCAGTGGATTGCGGGTGCGCGATATATAGTTAGTGCAACTAACTATATATGGAATTTCATTGGTTTTATGTCAATAAAATGTCCAGCTAACTATATATGGTCTCTAACCTATGGTTTTTTCAGTGAATATATATATATATATATATATATATATATATATATATATATATATATATATATATATATATATATTCACTGAAAAACCATAGGTTATAGACCATATATAGTTAGGAATTAAAATTTACAAAACCTTATTTTACTCACACAAAACCATTGAAAATCGCATATATAGTTAGTTGCAATAACTATATATCGCGCACCCTCAATCCACTGCTGATGATGTCACATATTACATCATTCATGACATGGTCAGTGACATCACTGATAACATCACTGATGACATCTCAAATGACATCACTGATGACAACATCCAGTGACTGTATGTTTCTGTAAAGTTAAAATATGTCTTTCATATTAAAAATGAGTGGATGTATAAGTGTCTGGATGAAGGATTTAGTAGGTGCATGACTGACTGTATGAGAGAGTGATTAAATGTGTCTCACTGAGTGCATGGGTTAGTGACTAAACTGTCTTAATTTGTGCATCATTATGTCTGTTATTCTGTAAACTGCTGCATGTGTTGATCAGTAGCTATATGAGTAACTATATGGGTTATTGATTGGTTGCCCAAGTATTTGTATGGGAGAGTGAGTGTATGTGTGGGTGGCTGGGAGGTGTATGACTCTATGCATAGATGTGTGAGCAGTTGATTCACTAGATGTATGGGTTCAAAAGTGCATGTGGAAACAGCTGTATGGGCGGTTGACTGTGTGCATGAGTGTATTGGTGAGTGAATGGATATCTCAGTGCTACTTGTCAAAGTAAGTACATATGTAAAACACAGTACATGTGAGAGTTAACATATATAAATAACTGAGCATAAGAGCTAGTTAATGTGTGAATCGCTGAATGGATGATTGTAAACTTGTATCAGTGATTTTATAAGAGAGTAAATATGTGTTAGAATATGTTTGAATAAGTAAGGTGTGTATAACTGTATAGTTGAGGAAATGGAGGTGTGATTGATTCTTTGCATGACTGACTAGGTGTATGAGTAACTCCATGGATGAGTGACAGTCTGTGAGTGTCTGTTTACACTGAGTGTATCTAAGGTTATTTTAGAGTCTGAAGAGGTTCATCGTATTATCACATAAATGATGTCATCAGTGATGTTATCAGTGATGTCATTTGAGATGTCATCAGTGATGTCATCAGTGATGTCACTGACCATGTCATGAATGATGTAATATGTGACATCATCAGCAGTGGATTGCGGGTGACCGATATATAGTTATTGCAACTAACTATATATGCGAATTTCAATGGTTTTGTGTGAGTAAAATAAGGTTTTGTAAATGCTAATTCCTAACTATATATGGTCTATAACCTATGGTTTTTTCAGTGAATTTTCAAGGTTTTGTAAATGCTAATTCCTAACTGTTTTTGGTCTATAACCTATGGTTTCTTCACTGAATTTCAATGGTTTTTTTAATAGCAAATATCAAAAGCTGTAAAATGTATTCTTCTTTTAAAGGAAAAATATATTTTATATGTTTTTAATATAATTTTTTAATGTATATAATTTTTTTTTATAATTTTTTTTTGTTTCGCTACCGGTCCGCGCATCGGGTAGCTTCCCGTTAGCTCAATTTGGTACCACGACCCATTCCGCGCACCGGGAAATGTTCCGTTAGCGCAACTGCCGCGTTCGAAAACAACATCCTGATGCATCGCGTAAGCGCGACGTATCGCGTTGCCGCGTAATGCGTCTTATGACGCGCAGCGTTAGCGCACTCGGAAGTGCTCTGGAGTGCGAACCGAGGCGTGAAGCGCAGCACTCCAGAAGCGCTCCGGGTGCGTAGCGGGACGCGTAACGTAAGCGTTAAAGGTCATGTAACCTGAAAATAACACTTTTCATTGGTTTAGAAATTTTTTTTTCCCAAATGGTGAAAGCCCCCACCTTTTTTCCTCACTCTGACTTTCAACTTTGTGAGAGGAAGACCTGTTTTTCATTATTCAGTGATGGCATCAGTAGTATCTGCAGCTGGTGGACCCCCACCACCACCACAACCACCTAGGAAGGAAGGACCACTTACACAGTTCCTTCCAAATCCAGAGGAAGAGGAAGAAGAAGAGGAAGAGGAGGCACAGCAGAGACAATTCTTGCCTTAACAGCCCAGGCAATCCCACCACAAAGACCATTTTATTTGGCAATTTTTTTCTTTCCCTCAAGGCCAAAAAAAGGTCAATGCCCCACATGTGACATGCCTTATTTGCAAAGCAGTTCTGTCCCGAGGCACAGACAAAAAGTATAGTTACGAAAACTATACTATGCACCCCCACATGCAGAGGTGGCATCCAATTAATTACAGCGTTGCTGAGGTGCGTCACCTCCAAGATAACCCACCAACTCCTGTGGCAAGTACATCGTCACAGGAAACTCTATCGGGACCAGAGGCGAGGGAGATGGTCCCAAGTATTCAGAACAATTTTGCGCACATCAAGCTAGTGTGCATTTATTGTGGTGCACTACTTTGTTATGGGGAGAGGAGTGTCAATTTATTGAATAGAGCATTTGAAAACCACAAGTGCTCGAAACGCCCCAAGAAGTAAAAAAATTTTATGCTCCTGTTGAGCCCTTTCTAATGCCTGTTTTTCATTGTTCCCCCCCCAAAAAAAAAAAAAATTAAAATTGTTCCAAAAATACAAAAAAAATAAAAAAATGTTCAGAAAAATAATAAAAAAATATAAAACATCAAAAACAATAAAAAAAGTTCTTTTCAGAACTACCTCCCATTTATAAAAAAATGCTAAAATGTTTAGCACTCTGGCCATCTCTTTTTTTTTTAATTCGCTTCCCGGTTCGCGCGCCGGTGCGCGAACCGGAAGCGAACCAAAAAAAAAAATAAAAAAAAATAAAGAGTGAGTATAAGGCAAGGAGACAGAGAGAATTATGTTAAAAGAAAGACAGCTAGAGGGAGTAACACAGAGATACTGTATAATAGATAATTATACAAAGAAAAGATATAAGAGGGTAAAATTGAGAAAAAGAAAATAGATAAGGAAGTGAAAGAAAAAAAGAGAGTAGAAGAATAATAAACAAGAGTTACTTGGAGAATGTGAGTGAATGTTCAAATTAAAAAGAAAGTGAGTAAAGGATGTGGAGTGAGAGGTAGGGATAGAACCGGACTAAAACAACAACCCTGAGGGAAGGTGTTAAAAAACAATGAGTGAAAGTAAATAGGATTAAAACAAGGTGTATGATAGTGAATAAGGTTAAAACATGTGGAATGACAGAGAGAAAAAACAGAAAGAAGAAAAGAAGAAGTGACAGAAAAGGAATAATTGAAGCAGCAAAGAAATGTAACTAAGATAGTGTGCTTGAACTACAGGGAGAAAGCATAATGAACAACTAGTAAAAGAGTGAAGAGACAGAGACAGTGAGAGTAAGAGAGACGGAGTGAAAAGGAGTGAGAAACTGTGAGAACAGAGGGACTGACAAAAGGAGTGGAAGGAGTGGAGTAAGTAAGTAATTGAAAAGGAATGAGGGAAAAAGCAAAGGAAGGAAACTGAGGGTTAAGGAAATAAAGCAGTGGAACTAATAGAAGTTGAATGTGATAGAGATGTAAGGGAAAGAGTACTAAATACTTACTTTATAGATGTTGTTAACTCCATCACTTATAATTATTTTACTTTCAATCTGTTAAAGAAAGAACAAAAATTATATTAAAACATATATTTAAAAAATAGAAAAGACAAGGTAAAAGGTTGAAAATCATACAATTTTACAAAGAAATAAAGTTAGAGATAAACATTCAGAAAGGAAAATAAAGTAACAGTGAAAGAAAGACAGAGTCAAAAAGAAATAGAAATAGAGTAAAATACTAAGAGAATAAAAAGGAGGATAGCTTCAGTGACAGAAAAGAAGGATAGAAGAGAAAAATAAACTGAAGATGTGTAAGATACTAAAAGAATGTGAGTAAGGTAAACTAAATAAGGAAAGGGTGAATAAGGAAAAGAGAGAGTATAGAATTAATTATACATGTTAAATGGTTTATTTCTGCTGTTCTCAGAATATATCAAATTTCACTAAAAACAGTGAGTAGAAGGTATTCATCATATAACAGCGGGGAAAAAAAACACAATCAAAATTATTGTGTTTAAAAACTCATCAAAAGTACACTTACTTTCCATGACGTCGAATGATATGCTATGAACAACTTATACTCTGTTGTGCTCTTAAAAATCTGTGCCCGCCACTTTCTGAAAGAAAAACTCTTTCTTTTTGAGTAATATGTTAGAAACAATAAATGACTTTTTGCTCTCTACCACACTTCTCCTGAAGGCCAAATCGTGTAAGAGCCATTTTAAACTCTTCAAATTCCTCAAAGCAAATCCCGTCATTTTCTTTTTCCCCGACTTTCAGAAAGAAAACGTCCAAAATCACTTTCACAATCTTGTACTAATAATATCTCCCCTTCTAGCTTACTCATGTTTCACATTTCCTATAACATTGATACCACTTACTATGAGGCACACTTACACTACCTCTAGGACTTTTCCAATTTTTTCATTCTCTTGATCTCAGTTACTAACAAAGTAATTTAAAACAACAGAGTAAATCATATCAACTCTTTGAATCATTATAGGCCAGTTATGTACCTCTATGAATACTTTACATTTTTAATTATCATGATCACTCTTATTCACAAAGTAATTTAAAACAGCAGACTAAAATGAATCAACTGCTCCCATCTTCGTAGGCCACTTTCCTTCCCTAAAATGTTGGTTGTAGAAACACTAGGTAAGAATTTTTTAAGTCAAACGGTAAACGTTTTTTGAAAGTTAAAACAGAATCATTGCAGAATGACCAGCCGTTTCCAGATTTTAAATAAGCTGTGTAATGTCCTGAAGTTGTTGAAGGACCATCATGATATATAATTGCTGCAGTTACAAATGTCCTTCCTGATATTGACAACTGCGAAGCCACAAAATTTTTATTAAAGTTGTCAATTTAGTTCCATCAGGCCTACATCGTTGGAACATTAAAATGACATACTGGCCATAACTTCGTATAAATAATGTGGACATCATTGCAGACCTACTTTGGCTACACTCCATGTTTTGATCGGCTGCTTTTACTAGCTTATTAAAGGATACTGATTTACTGTCAGGCAAAGTTAAATATATAAATCTTTCTGAGTCTACACTAGTAGTACTTGATAGCCTACAGTTCTCGCAGTGCCATTGATAAGAAAGGCCAAACAGATAATCTACATCTACACCTTCATCTTGCAATACATCAAGCATATACATTAAAAACTCCTGACAATCCTGCTGAATATTTTTATTTTTTTTTATTTTATATTTTTATTGAACCTGCTGAATATTTTGAGAGAATTGCGTTTGACCTGAACATTTGTCTAAGAGGTTTCGAACTTCAGACACACTTTCTATTTTTCTTCCATCAGTGCTACATTTCTCTAACACAGAATTCAAGAAACAGCAAAATCTTTGGTCCGAATTGACCACAATCTGTTCTTTTAAAGTTTCTAGAGAAAAGACAACATTAACCACTACATTAGCATAGAGGTTGACACCAGAACTATTTTCAAATTGAAAACCAACAACATCTTGAATAGCATCCATTTTCTTTCTGCTTACAATTTCGGGTTCATCGACTTTTTGTCTTTTTGCTACAACCTCCCTACTATTGGTCACATTTCTTCGTTTCCGGCCTACCACACGTTTTTCAAACAAAGGATATTGAGCCAAATGTGGCGCATACTCTCTTCTTAACCTATTGTATTCCTTAACACAATCTACATCTGCACAAATGTTTGTGACATCACACTCAATCAAGTACAATCCAGATAAAGTTCTGACTCGTGATAATGCCACATAAGCCATACCCTCCTTGAACACAGAACTGCCAATATTCACCAAAGCACTGTCTACACTTAAACCTTGCGATTTATGGATTGTCACCGCATATGCCAAGCAAACAGGAAACTGCTTACGGTGAACATATAAGTCTTTAACCAGCAAAAACCTAGCAGAGCAACGACCAATTTGCTGTACATCCTCAATGCCATCAAATTTAGGGGCATATTATCAAGGGCGTTTATCTCCGCTTTTTTTGCTTTAAAAGCCATGTAAGCGGAGATAAAATTATCTCCCTATTACCTAGCTGCCGCTAACACCAGTTAGTGACAGCTAGTAGGAGATAGCGACCATCTTGGGCCCCACTTTGCATGTCAGTGATATTTATCACTAATGAGATGCAAAGTGGGCGTGCCAAGATGTTAGAGACTGAAAACAGTCGCTAACATCGCTATCTCCTATTACCAACTTTTGGAGATATTCGCGCTAAGCGGGAATATCTCCAAAAGCTAACACCTGCCCTGAGCAGTTCTTAGCCATGTTATCCAATGGGAGGTGGATAACATGGCTAAGAGCATTAGCTCGCTAATGCATGAATATCGCTGACTTTTCAGCGCTATTCATGCTTTGCAACGATTTTTACCGCATTTGCGTTAAACCTTGGTAATACCAAGGTTTATTTGCGGTAAAAATCGCCGCAGCGTTGCGGTAATTTTTTGTCTGTAACCAAGCAATAGCGATAATTATCGCTAATGCTTGGTAATATGCCCCTTAATTTTTCTAAATTCAATTCCATCTCTATTTCTGTATTTCTCAAAATCAACAACATTACCCATTGATCCATTTACCAGACCTCTTTCAACATTTAAATTCCTTTTCAAAATGATACGGCAATTTAAGCACACATTCAGAGTCTTTTCAAAACCCGCAGTTTTAGATATAGTCTTCTCTAATGAATCCTATATGCTCTATTCTGTCAATAGCTTCCAGTTTCACTATGTCTTGGTTTTCTAAATTCAACATTTTGTTGTTGAAGATGGAACAATCTTGCAGAGTTGGCATCAAACATATCCCAGATTTCTTCTCAGTAATTTTCTGAAAAATATTCTCTGGCAGAACGTCTTCATCTGGATACAAATTTGACAGTAATCGTGCATGTAAAGCTTCCTTCCCATGCTCGGTCACTTTTCCGATTCTAACATCTTGTAGAATATTCTTATAATCTTCATCCTTCGCCTGACGCATATTTTCACGCAGTTCAGCATAATTGAAGTTTTACCATATATTAACGTTGCTAATGCTCCCTAGGCACTTCCTGGTATCTTCATGCGTAAGCAGTTTAAACACTGGTTGTCCTTTCACTGGTGTCAGCTGCAGAAGATCTCCGAAAACAATGATGTGTTTGCCACCAAATAACACATCATACTCTGTTTTAACAACTTCTTGCATTCTCAAATGCACAAAGGCAAGCATGACATTTGAAACCATGCTTACTTCGTCAATGATAAGAAGTTTCATCTTCTTTAAGACTCTTGAAACTTCACAACAAGCATCTCCAGATAACTTGTGGTATTGTAATTTGTTATCATGCTCCACTGGCAGCATCAGTAGACGATGCAAAGTAATACCTTTAATGTTATGTGCTGCCAGTCCAGTTGGAGTGGTGACAACACAAGACAGCGATGACTCAGTCATTTTCTGTAGATAACATGAAATTACTTTAATGAGGAAACTTTTTCCAGTTCCTGCTTCTCCACTCACGTACAGTCGGACAGGCTTCAACGACGTACATGAGCACTCTTTCTTCTCATGAGTTAATCCATGATCAATTTGTTTGGTGACTTCGTCATATATTTGCCTCTGCTCAACGTTGAGTTTTCTTTCCAAATCTTCTAAGTTAACCGCATCCTCCTGAGCATGTGCCATGGCTCTTTCCACTTCAATCATGGCAGTGGCAGCTTCATTTTCGATAATGGGTCCTGCTAGTGGATCCTGACTTAATGAAATGGAACTCTGACTGTCCTGAGAACTGTCTCTAGCAATCTCGGCTGCAATTGTTGCCTCCTGCTCGATTTCCGCATTCAACATTTCTAGATATTTTGGAAAAACTGCACATTCTATGGTCTCCTTGGCTGCATTGAAAGAGTCTTCATAACAAACGAAATCTCCAAGCAGTTCCTCTTCTGCACCCCAAGGCTTGAAAAGTTGCAAAAGAGCTAAATAGTAAAACTCCTTTCTTTCAGGAGATTCACAACTCAATTTTCGATGATTTAGCAATTGGCATCTTCTTTGCTTCACCAGACATCCCTCACTTCCAATTACAGCATACACTCCTTTATCGATATCTTCTTTAATGTTCCTTTTGAATATGTAATTTTGTAGTACTTCATAGAGACAAACGTTCTCGAGGTGACTGCTTCTATTTGGATAATATGTATCCAACATGTTGGTCTTCAAAATATCTGTACTGTTTGACTCCTTCTCCGCCAAATACTCAATTTCCCGCACAGGTTTCAGAACTCGATTACGTGTTGCAGCAAGACCAAGACTCACCCAAATTATACTCCTAGATTTGGCATAGAGACTTGCTGAAGATAACCGATCAGAACATTCGTAAGCTCCGATTTCTCGATGCGACAACTTCTTTAGACTGAAACTGTACAACTTCTTACTGAGGCTCTTTTCATGTGAAATATCATCCCACATATCCTTCAGTTCTGTCTTTTCTTTTTTTGTGATATAAGACGTCACATACCGAGCCACAGCCATACTTGTTAGCCACAAACTGTATATCCATGTTAGCATTCCACATGGACAAAATCACTGGGTTGTAGTCGTTGATGTACTTGGACTCTTCGTTTCTTTTTAAATTGTATGTATTTTTGTGTGATTTCCTCATCACATTATGTCGCAGCGAAGACATAGGCGTGGAGGAGTGTGGCTCAATGGTTAGAGCGGCAGACCCTGATGCAGAGTTCTGGTCTGGGACCAGGGTTCAATTCCCGCCTCGGCGGGTCTTGGGCTCATAATTCCTCGGACCTGATTTCTCGCCTCGGTGCCTATTTTAATCATGGGTCCCACGCTGCAACTCTGGGCAATAGCTTGCTTAACCTCCACACCGGCCCCAACAGCGCTGTGGATGCCTGGCTTCACCCTGGGGGTGCCCAGGAGTGGACACTTCACAGGGAAAGCCAGGAGGGGTTCCACAGCGGTATGAGTAATAGCGCCAGGAAACCGCTTGGTGACAGTGCGCTCTACAAATACCTTGACATTTACATTTACATCAAATTGTTCACTTTTCCTTTAGATGTCACTGATCGTGGAAACCCAAAACGACATTTTGTATAGAACTTGTTCTTGTTTCTGAATTTACAACAACTGTACTTTCCACAACGATGGTTTTGAAAGCGTAAAACTTGTTCTCTTAAACTTTTGTCTTCCTTTGTCTTTGGAACAGCACATGTAGAATACTGTTCTATGAAACTCATCACTAAGTCATCCGGATCTGTTCCAAATTTGGGTGCATCTTTGATCCATAGCAGCATATGTATATGAGGAGCACCTCTTGCTTGATACTCCTTTCTCCAGAAGAAATCCAACACCTCTCCAAGAGGTGGATTTTTCTTGTTCGTAATGAAAGACATCATAGCTTCAAATCTATGATTGAAGTACCTGCATACATTGACTGGATCCAAAGAGCACAGTTCTCCGGGTGTCTTGAATTCGATATTTTCAATGTTTCCATTTGCCTGTCGTAGAAATTCAAGTAAGTCTTCCCAGCCATACTCGGCACAGCTGAGAGTGAGGAACCATGTGGGAGTTCCTAAGTTCCTCAGCATACATTTTAAGTCACCATGACGACGGTACCAATACTCATTAGTACCACGCTGACATGCAATGAGATTAATCAGGTGAGAATCCAAAATACTGTCTTGCACATTGACTTTATCCATAAACTCCCTTGCCGAGATATTTTGCAGCTGTACACCACTTTTCAGGATGTGGTTCACTGCATAAGACAGTCCAGACAAATCACTTTCATACAGTAGATGAAACAAATAGGGAATGCATTGACGAAACCTAGGATCTTCTGCATACAATCGTAAAGTTCGGTATTCAGAAGCAGGAATTTGATCAGGTCGCTCATCATATCTTCCTCCTCGATTTGTTGGAAATAACTGTGGGAAACACCGAGCTTCCAAACTTTCCTCCCAAACACTAATGGGACTCCCTTTGCCTTGTTTCATTTGAAACAACTCAATAGCATTCCCCATGACTTCTTTGGAATGCAAAGGCTGAACACTATAATGTTCATATATTTCTTCATTTTTAGAGGCATCTACTTTCTCTATTTGTCCAGCACACAAATCGCTGTCCTCTTCTTCACTTAGTTCCTCTTCTGCAACACATACATTCTTGTAGTACTCATTGTTTTTTATCAAATACAACGTTGCCTTTTTGACTTTCCTAACATCCACTAAATCTTGCCAGATTTTCTTACTCTTTGTCGGAACCCCATTAACTAGGATAACCAGAGGTTCCTCTTCCACTTTGTCTAAACCAATTGTATCAATATTTTTCTTCAAATCCAGAGGCAAATAAACAACTCTTTCCTTTAATCCTCTCTGTAAATCTGAAGGAGGCAATTTCCCTGTCTTAGGCTCCATTCGAACAATAGCCTGAAAAGGATGGACACTTTGAAACAAAATAGATTCATAAGTATTTAAATGCTTCAGTTCAGAAGGAATATCAACCAATTCCAGATTATTATGAACCGCTCTAGCAGGCATCCGGTTTTGATATAATTTGTTAAAACAATAAGTACACATACGTTGATCTGATCCCAAATCAAAACAATTTTCTACCATCAAGTATGTTGCAAAATCCTTCCATTCACTATTGTTTTCCATTTCACTTTTTGCATATAAATCCACTAACTTAGTCTGATTCTTATAATAAGTCCGTCGACAATACACACAAGTGAAATTAGGCCTCTCACTTGCAAATACTACTACACTTCCAGGTGTACACTGGTCCCTTAGGACGTCTCCCTAAAACTTCATTACCTAACACCTCTTCTGCCTCTGTTGACACAAGTTTTTCTTTTTCAACCGGACAACCATCTTTCACCTCATATGCTCGACCACTGGTGTCAACTGCATGCACCAAATCATTGTCCTGGAAATAACTCTCCTCATTAAAAAATGCCTCACAACTTGAACTTTGCATCCATTCTCCTGAAAAAACTTCACAAAAATCTACTATTTGATTTGAAATCATAAATTGCCTTGTTTAGTTTCCTAATTCTATTGATTATCAAAATAAATAACTTTCGCTTAATTTCGAAAGCCTGATCAATAATTTTCTTTACATTTTTCTTTCTTATATAAAAAGCCACTTTCTGTTGACCTTTCTTAATATTTTTTAACAAATTGCTAATTATCCTGTTGCGGAACATTCGTCTACGAATGTCCCTAAACTGATTTTTCCTTCTACTACCATGCACAGAGTTATCTCCTGCTCTAGCAGTAACATTTTTGAGGGGCCTTTCCTTCCCATTTAAATTGGCTCTCTTCATCTGGACTAAAACATATTCTGTAGTGATACTTTTTCGTCTGCAAATGTTTCTTAAAAAAGATTTTGTTGTCTTACCCGGAATTTTTTTGGTGACTTGACAAGTTTTTATTGTAGAGGACTGCTGCAAAGGTTTACCAAGGTGGGGTATAAGTCGCTTTGCTTCTTTTCTTTTTCTTTGCCTTGAGGGCATTTTTGAATTTTTCAAAAGATCTTGAGTTGAATCTGTGGTAAATTTTTTAAAAAAATGTTATTAACCACTATTACCAAACAGTAAACCAATAACAGTAGGCAAACAATTAACACACTAGTTGTCAATTCTACCTACGGTAATTTAGCAGCATAGACAAATTTAAAACCCACAAATAGTAGCAATGGAATGGAATGCTTCTACAATAATTTGCTTACTGGATGTGTTTAAAATCGTTTCTTGAAGTCACTTAGGTTTCAGAATATGTACTGCTAGAGTTTCATAGCCAGCATGTGGCATATTTACAAAGCCTTTGAGGCATTTTAAGTCAAAAAACATATTTTTAAAACACATCAAGTAAGAAAATTATTCTCCCAGATTCATGGGGGAAGTGACTTAAAATGGCCTAGCACACATGGGGGCGAATTTACAAGGCCCTTCCACCACTTTTGCGTCACTTTTAACATGGGGAAAATGACGTGAAAGTGGCTCAAAGGCCTTCTAAATATGCCCCATGCTGGCTATGAAACTCTAGCAGTACATATCAAGCAACCTAAATGACTTCAAGAAACGTTTTTTAAACACATCAAGTAAGCAAATTATTCTCCCAGATTCATGGGGAAGTGACTTAAAATGCCCTAACACACATGGGGGCGTATTTACAAGGCCCTTGCACCACTTTTGCGTCACTTTTAACATGGGGAAAATGACGTGAAAGTGGCTCAAAGGCCTTGTAAATATGGCCCATGCTGGCTATGAAACTTGAGGAGTACATATCAAGAAATCTAAATGACTTCAAGAAACGTTTTTAAACACATCAAGTAAGCAAATTATTCTCCCAGATTCATGGGGAAGTGACTTAAAATGCCCTAACACACATGGGGGCGTATTTACAAGACCCTTGCACCACTTTTGCGTCACTTTTAACATGGGGAAAATGACGTGAAAGTGGCTCAAAGGCCTTGTAAATATACCCCATGCTGGCTATGAAACTCGAGCAGTACATATCAAGAAACCTAAATGACTTCAAGAAACTTTTTTAAACACATCAAGTAAGCAAATTATTCTCCCAGATTCATGGGGAAGTGACTTAAAATTCCCTAACACACATGGGGGCGTATTTACAAGACACTTGCACCACTTTTGCGTCACTTTTAACATGGGGAAAATAACGTGAAAGTGGCTCAAAGGCCTTGTAAATATGCCCCATGCTGGCTATGAAACTCTAGCAGTACATATCAAGAAACCTAAAAGACTTCAAGAAACGTTTTTAAACATATCAATTAAGCAAATTATTCTCCCAGATTCATGGGGAAGTGACTTAAAATGCCCTAACACACATGAGGGTGTATTTACAAGGCCCTTGCACCACTTTTGTGTCACTTTCAACATGGGGAAAATAACGTGAAAGTGGCTCAAAGTCCTTGTAAATATGCCCCATGCTGGCTATGAAACTCTAGCAGTACATATCAAGAAACCTTAATGACTTCAAGAAACTTTTTAAACACATCAAGTAAGCACATTATTCTCCCAGATTCATGGGGAAGTGACTTAAAATGCCCTAACACACATGGGGGCATATTTACAAGGCCCTTGCACCACTTTTTCGTCACCTTTAACATGGGGAAAATAACGTGAAAGTGGCTCAAAGGCCTTGTAAATATGCCCCATGCTGGCTATGAAACTCTAGCAGTACATATCAAGAAACCTAAATGACTTCAAGAAACGTTTTTAAACACATCAAGTAAGCAAATTATTCTCCCTGATTTATGGGGCAAGTGAAATATTTGTTTAAAGAAGCAGACACCATTTTTTCCTTCTCATAAATTTAAAAAGCATTCCTTTTCCTTAAAAACGATTTACAAGTCATAATTTGAAAACACAGCACAGCTCCTATGTACAAGCACACCCTGTCAGTACTAATACTTCACATTATCTCCAATTACAATTTCTCAAAGAAACAAAATCTTTTTGTAAAACACTTGACACAAAGCAACATTTTAAATACACAACTTGCTTCCTAATTTTCTCCCTAAAGCATACTAGTCTCTATCTAAATTAAATGAATCTTTTCTCACCTTAGCAAATGCTTTTTGAATTTCAAAACAGTCTCAGACACACACCAATTTTTCTGTAGCAGAGCAAAGGGTATGCACTCCAGAGGCTGCAACCAACAATGGCACAGAAATGCTGTAATTCATCACACATATCTCTCATGTCACCCAATCAAAACTCTTCCCTCACTTTTTTCAAATCAACACCCTTCCCCCCTCTGCCCTTTCTGCCTTTTTTCGTTGTGTGAATAAACTGAAGAATTAACACTTCTGGATTGTTGTGTGGTTCCTGAGAGCGTACAGATATCATTATTGCTTTGGAATATATATATATATATATATATATATATATTCACTGAAAAAACCATAGGTTATAGACCATATATAGTTAGGAATTAGCATTTACAAAACCATATTTTACTCACACAAAACCATTGAAATTTCATATATAGTTAGTTGCCCTAACTATATATCGCGCACCCGCAATCCACTGCTGATGATATCACATATTACATCATTCATGACATGGTCAGTGACATCACTGATGACATCACTGATGACATCTCAAATGACATCACTGATGACATCACTGATGACATCTCATTTGACATTACTGATCACATCACTGATGACATCATTCATGTGATAATACGATGAACCTCTTCAGACTCTAATATAACCTTAGATACACTCAGTGTAAACAGACACTCACAGACTGTCACTCATCCATGGAGTTATTCACACGCCTAGTCAATCATGCAAAGAATCAATCACACCTCCATTTCCTCAGCTATACAGTTATACACACCTTACTTATTCAAACATATACTAACACATATTTACTCTCTTATACAATCCAAAGTGTATGTGATTTAACGTAAGTAAATTCATAATTATACAAGAGAAGCCTAACTCCATCCATAACTATAACAGAGAAGTCTATCTAAATCTATAACTACTACAGAGGGATAGTATATAACTATCAGAAAAAGTTTACCATATTAATTTATAGTGTACAATATACTTCAGTTTTAAAAATAACAACTTACCTTTACAAACAAGTTGAAGTGTTTAGTGATACACTTTTTTATATTCCTACTTCCACTCTGATACTATACACTGCCAAAAGATAAATTCACTGATAAAAACTGCCTATCTAAAATTAATCCCAGCAGTGCCCTATCTCTACTAATATATATTTTTTTAATCCAACTTTCAGGCAAAATGGAAGGCGAACAGAAAGTTGAATTTCAAATTGTCCTGCAAGAGAGCAGCCAAGAAATCATTGATCCAAATGAAATTGAATTTATGAATGAAACTTGGGACCAAGAACTACTGCAATGTGTGGAAGCAGTAGATGACCTCCTTAGACATTTTACACCCTCAGAGACTACAAACTATGTTCAATGAAAATAATGACATTTCTGACAGTGAAATGTTAGAAAGTTTATTAAATTATGAAACACAGTCACAATAATAAAAATTGCTTAAAAAATAAAGAAATTAAAAAATAATCAACAAAACCAACAATCAATTAACATACAGTATTTGAAAAGTCTATCATTCTTTTTTCCTTATAGTACGCTGCCCAGAACGCTTTCTGGTTCGCGAACCGGCCGCTCCCCACGCAAAAATATATATTTTTTATTTTTTTTGCCCTGCTGGGCCCTTTTAAAACCTCCACATAAAACCTAGGGGGTCAACGAGGATCTACTATGCCCTCTTATGGTAATTTCCCCCTTTGTTTTGGCCTCCTCTTGTCTCTCGATCCTACCAAGAGACAAGATGGCGGCCGCTCCGGACTGTTTAGAATGTTGACAGACACCGAAGAGCCAATCAGCTTCGCTTCGCAAAGCTCCATTACGCGAAAAGTACGCGAACCGGAACGCTGCCCGGAGCGCTGTTACAGATATATATCTTTTTTTGAACGTTAATTTCTCAAAATCCACTGGAGCACATATATTGAGACCTAGCAAAGGCACATCAGGCTAACAGTCCCTACAATTTTGCCAAGTTTCGTGCAAATCCATTCAGCCGTTCGAGCTAAAAGTGAGGCCAACCGCCCTATGGAAATTAACATGGAAAAACGCGTTTTGGGACCCCCCTTTTTTCTCGGCCCCCCCTTGACGACCCCCCCCCAAATTTTGAGGGGCTGCTCAGAAACAAAATGTGCCATTTTCCAGAAAATTTCAGCCAATTCCGTCCACAAACGCCAAAGTTATTAGACATAGAATTTTCAAAAATCCCATAGGGAAAAAATCCTAACTATATATACCTACTGGCGGCCGCGAGTAGGTAATATATATATATATATATATATATATATATTTATATATATATATTATATATATGTATATATATATATATATATATATATTATATATATATATATATATTCACTGAAAAAACCATAGGTTTCACACCAGTTATAGTTAGGAATTAGCATTTAAAAAACCTATTAAATTCACTGAAAAAACCATAGGTTTCACACAAGTTATAGTTAGCTGAAAAGTTTACTGACATAAAACCAATGAAATTCCACGTTATAGTTAGTTGGACTCACTATAACTTGCGCGTGTAATGCACTGCTGATGACATCACATATTACATCACTCATGACATGGTCAGTGACATCACTCATGACATCACTGATGACACCATCCAGTGAATGTGTGTCTTTCTGAAAAATAAATATGTTTTATATATGTATATGTAAAGGTCGATGGAAAAATAAATGTCTACATTATTGTCTTAATGAATGTTTTTTTTTTAAAAACTGATTGGATAACTGGCTTATTAAGTGTATCTTAGTTAATACATATATTAGCGAGTAATGTTTAAATATTTAAATGTTTGTATCAGTGTTTCACTTTGTGTATAAATGGCTACATGGGTTGGTGAGTAGCTACATGTGTGTGTATATGGGTTATTAGATGTTTTTTTAGTATCAGTATGAGTGTCTGTATGGTGTGGTGGGGGTGTTACTTAGCATATAGATGCATCAATGACTGACTCACTGTTTATATGTTTTTTGAAGACAGCATATGTGCAGGACTGTATGGGTGGATGAGTGTGTATATGTGTGTGTGTTAGTGAGTGAATGACTGCCTCACTGGTGTCTTTATCAGTAACTACATATGTTTTAATCTAGTTTATGTGAGTATTGATATATATAAGTCAGTATATGTGAGAGTGAGAGATTGAAACAGTTCCTGATTAAATAAGTATGTGTTTCTATAAGTGATTGTTTAAGAGAATAAGTATGTGTTAGTTTCCTTAGAAGTAAGGTGGTAGTGTGTGTATATCTGTATATGTAAACAAATGGATGTTTATTAGTTTATTTGCATGTGTGAATATGTGTGTGAGTAACTTTTTGATGACTGTCGGTGTGTAACAGGATGTATAGGTGTATCACTACATATAATGAGTGAGTATATGTATGAGTGACGTATGAATGAAAAGTAAATATTAAAGCAAGACATTTAGTACCATACATATAAAAGCAGTTTTTTTTAATAAGGAAATGATAATGATTTTGCATTTCCGTGAAACTATCAAAATGTCACTTCGGCGCACCGGTTAAGTGCCCCCTGAAGCACCTACGTTCGAGCTGCGTATGCGCCCCTGAAGCGCCTACGTTCGTGCTGCGTTTGCGCCCCGGAAGCGCCTACGTTCGCGCCGCGTGTGCGCACCCGGAAGTGCTCCGGTGCGCGCAGCGTCAGCGCGTCAAGTCATGTGACCTTAAAATAACACTTTTCATTGGTTGCTAACAGTTTTTTTTACAAAGAATGAAATCCCCACCCATTTCCTTCACTTCTTCTTTCACTTTTGTGACTGAAAGACCTGGCTTTTTGCTCTTGCATCTTTCTGGGTTTACCATGGCTGCCAGAGAATCCAGCAGTGATGAAGAGCCTGAATTCATCGATGAAGAGCCTCCTCTGCCAAAGGTGAAGGAACATTTCATTTGGAAATTTTTTTCAATACCACCTAACCAGAAAAAGGTGAATGCTCCAAAAGTGGAATGTAGGATCTGCAAACAAGTCCTGTCACGGGGTGACCCCCAAAAAAAATTCATTTGGGAACTTCACAATGATACGGCATGTGGAGAGGAGGCACCCCCAGAATTTTGCCCGGGAAAGTGTCAGGGCTCTGGCACAAGAGGTTCACAGTGATGGGGCCTCTACATCCACCGGAGGAGCAACTACTTCTGGAAGGGGGCGATCGCAGGAGCTGGTTCCTAATATACAACCTGCATTCAACAAAGGAGTCGTTAAATACAGATACTGTGACCAACTCCTTACCTATGGGGAGCAAAGTGTCCTGCTCATGGTTCGAGCATTGGAGAACCATCACTGCCGTTCCCAGCCCTAATTTTTTTTGGTTTTTTTGCTCCTGTTGAGCAGTTTCCATTCCCTGTTTTTGTTTCTGTTCTTAAGAAAAGAAGAAAAAAAAAGTTATTTTCAGAACTACCTCCAATTCTCATCAAAGAGCTATATACTTAAAAAAATGAAAAAGAGTAAGTGAAGTGGAGTGCATTGATAATGGAGAGGAAAATGAGTAAGAAAGAACAGAAAGGTATGAGAGGAGAAAGGAAGTGAAGTAGGGGGACTGAAAGAAGGTCAGTGTTGGGAAGGAAAGTAAGGAGAAGGAGAGTGAATATGGGGAATGTGGATATTCAAAGAAAATGTTGAAAAGGAAAGGGGTGTGGAAGGGTAAGAAAAGATGCATTGCTGGAGTTGAAGACTGAAGGCCTCATTTATGAGGCCATACGTCACTTTTACGCCACCAGAGCGTCACTTTTTGTGACACACCAGTGCTGTAAAAAATGCACCTTATTCAGTCATATTTACAAAGTGACGCATCTACGTAGATGCGTCACTTTGTAAGCCCCTGCGCCACATTATTCCTACGTCAGGTGTAATGTATGCAAAAGGGACGTATTGACACAAGAAAGGGTCGTAGAGGTGACGCAGTGAAATCTATGAGATATCACTGCATCACTTTTATGACGCTGTGGCGTCCAAATATTACGCCTGTTTCACAGCAGACGTGCAGGCCCTTTCACATGGGGCCTTGCCCCATGTGAAAGGATGCATTGCTAGAGTTGCATCATTTTTGTGACACACTCCAGCAATGCATCACTTTTGCGCTTACAGATACGTCTGAAACACTGACGTATCTGTAAGAACTTCCAACATAACACGTCATAAATTTAATATGACGCATGAGTAGAAGACTAAAGGCCTCATTTATGAGGCCATGCGTCACTTTAACGCCACCGGTGCATCACTTTTTGTGACGCACCAGTGCTGTAAATAATGCACCTTATTCAGTCATATTTACAAAGTGACGCATCTAGGTAGATGTGTCACTTTGTTAGCCCCTGCGCCACATTATACCTACGTCAGGTGTAATGTATGCAAAAGGGACGTATTGACGCAAGAAAGGGTCGTAGAGGTGACGCAGTGAAATCTATGAGATATCACTGCGTCATTTTTATGACGCTGTTGCTTCCAAATATTACGCCTGTTTCACAGCAGGCGTGCAGGCCCTTTCAAATGGGGCTTGGCCCCATGTGAAAGGATGCATTGCTGGAGTTGCTTCATTTTTGTGACACACTCCAGCAATGCATCACTTTTGCGCTTATAGATATGTCTGAAATACTGACATATCTGTAAGAACTTCCAACATAATACGTCATAAATTTAATATGACGCATGAGTAGAAGACTGAAGGCCTCATTTATGAGGCCATGCGTCACTTTAACGCCACCAGAGCATCACTTTTTGTGACGCACCAGTGCTGTAAAAAATGCACCTTATTCAGTCATATTTACAAAGTGACGCCTCTAGGTAGTTGCGTCACTTTGTAAGCCCCTGCGCCACATTATTCCTACGTCAGGTTTAATGTATGCAAAAGGGACGTATTGACGCAGGAAAGGGTCATAGAGGTGACACAGTGAATAAACTGGGGGCCTCATTTATGAAAAGTGACGCATCGCTGCGTGAAAACAGCGATGCGTCACTTTTCACTGCGCACTCCTTGCAACATTCCTGATGCCTCATATTTAATGTATGACGCATCATGTCGCAAGGAGTTACAGATACGTCAGTATTTCTGACGTATCTGTAAGCGCAAAAGTGACGCATTGCTGGAGTGTGTCACAAAAGTGACGCAACTCCAGTAATGCGTCCTTTCACATGGGGCTTGCGTCAGTCTTACGCCTGCTGTGAGGCAGGCGCAAGATTTTGACGCAACAGCGTCCTAAAAGTGACGCAGTGAAATCTCATAGATTTCACTGCGTCACTATTATGAGGCTTTTTGCGGGGGAACGCCCCCTCTGCATACATTATACCTGACGCAGGTATAATGTGGCGCAGGGGTTTAAAAAGTGACGCATCTACCTAGATGCGTCACTTTTTAAATATGGCGCAACGAGGTGCATTTTTTACACCGCTGGTGCATCACAAAAAGTGACGCACCGGCGGCGCAAAACTGTTGCAAGGCCTTCATAAATAAGGCCCTTGATTTTCCCCATGCTTCGCTCCCTGGTCCGCTCCCCGGCGCGCGTACTGGGTGCTCCCCCCGCGCAAATCAAAAAAAAAATTCTTATTTTTTTGCCCAGCGGGACCCATTTATAGCCCCCACATCAAACCTAGGGGGTCAGGGGGGGTCTACCCTGCCCCCTTATGGTCATTTCCCCCTTTGTTTTGACCACCTCTTGTGTCTCGATCCTACCGAGACACAAGATGGCGGCCGCTCTGGACTGTTTTGAATGTTTACAGACACCCGAGAGCCAATCAGCTTTCCGTGCGCAAGTCGCGTGGCGCGCCCGGAGCGCTCCCCGGTGCGCGTACCGGGGCGCTGTTATAGATATATATATTTTTTTGAACCTAAATTACTCAAAATCCACTGAAGCACATATCTTGAGACATAGCAAAGGCACATCGGGCTACCAGTCCCTACAATTTTGCCAAGTTTGGTGGAAATCCATTCAGCCGTTCGGGCTAAAAGTGAGGTCGACCGCCCTATGGAAATTAACATGGGGAAAACACGTTGTGGGACCCCCCTTTTATCTCAGCCCCTGCTTGACAAATCCCCCCCAAACTTTCAGGGAAGGACCAGGGCGCCGCAAGGCCATTTTGAGGAAATTTTCAGGCAGATTCATCAACCGGCGCCAAAGTTATTTCAAATAGAATGTTGAGATTTAACATTGAAAAAAATCCTAACTATAACTACCTACTGGCGACCGCCAGTAGGTAATATAATATATATAAATATATATATATATATATACAAAAGATGTAGACATTGTGTATCTATAGATTGTACGAACAAACGTCAGGACCTCGTGGTAATAATGTACTATTTCATGTTATAATTGTACACACTAAATTCAACTCTCTAAGAGTTACACAAATTCGGGTACTATACCCATAAAGGCTATGGTTTGAACCAATTCTGTTCAAATGGGGTATTTGACCGCAATTATCAGGCATCTATAATAGGCATGTTAATTATTGCATATTGCACCTTATCGGATCACGCTGAATGTTCTCAGTTTTGTTGATATTGGTTTCATATTTAGTCACAATTTTTGCTTCATCGAAAACTTTATTTTAAAACATGAGATTGATCATGTTCACATTATTCACTGCATTTGGAACAAGGGCAACTGCTTTAACCCCTTCACTGCGGAGGCTATTCCGCCACAGTGCTAAGGGGGCGGGGCGGAAGAGCGGCAGGCGCATGCTGGTAACGGAATCGCTCCGTCACCAGCGTTGGTTGCGCTGTGCTTATGACGGAGCGGTTCCGTCATGGCCCCGCCGCTCAATAGAACGCTCAGTGGAGGTGCGGAATTCACACCGCGCATGAGCGGCTGGCGGGCCATGATGGAACTGCTCTGTCATCAGCACAGCGCCACCGCAGCTGATGACGGAGCGGTTCCATCATCAGCATACAAGGGGTTAAGGATGAACTGCTGGCAGTATGATTATGTTTATTATTGTTCAACACGTGTCACGTAGGACACTGTATTTATTTAACGTGGAAACTCCACCAAAGGTCATATGACCAATACTCTGGACGTAGTCGAAACGCGTTATATTTGTGCTCGAATAAATTAGATTTTCATCAGAAACTGCAAACCGGAGTGGCTTGTTTCTTTACCGAAACTGTGGGTGAGAGGAATTTGTTTAATGGTGTGGTGGCGTCCGCACGAGTCGAGCCCCTACCGCTTGTAAGGGTGTTCCTTGATGCTTTTCCCGGCCAAGGATTCTGGAAAAGAACGCCTGCGGGCAGCATAATGTGGAAGGCAACCGCATACATCAGGATCCACAGAAGGAGGAGCCAGAGACGGTATCCTGCGTTTACTATATGAGAGCGACTGTGAAATTAACGACATGAAGAGGATTAAGTGCCAGGGTACGCCAGAACACCTTTGTTATTAGGCACGGTTTCAGCAACAGGGCAATTGGCTGATTGTTAACAGGGTACACAGACAAAATATTGAGTTTTAAATTTCGATATACAATTATATCGAAGTTTAAATATCAATGGGACAAAATATCGAAGGTAAGTAATATCGACAGTCTTAATATCGATATTAGTATGATATCAGTAATATCGAAGTTTTAAATATCGATGACAATAATATCGAAATAAATAATTTCGATGTTACTAATATCAATTTTTAAATAAATTTAGTGTATATTATATTGTATTTATTATGTTTTATTATTTATTTTTAATGTAATTTAATTAAATATTGTCTTTTACTACTGTAGCGGGTTGTGGGTTTAAAGGGATATAGGGTGGGAAGTAATTTAATTATGTTAAATTAATTATTAATTAGTAGGAATTATTAATTAATTAATTGAGAATTAATTTTTAATTAATTTTAATTAATTGATTAATTGATAAATATGTTCTGTAGCGGGTTATGGGTTTATAGGGGAATAGGGTGGTAAGTAATTTAATAATAATTAATTAATTAATATATGTTTGTAAATATTTTAATTAATAATTAATTGGTAATTAATTTATATTAATTAGTTAATTAATTAATATAATTTTGTACATATTTTTAATTATTAATTAGTTCGTAATAATTAATATTAATTGGTTAATTACATTAATTAGAGTAATTTTTTTATATATAATTTTTTGTTACTCTTAATTAATTAATTGGGAAAAATAATATTAATTATTAAATTAAATTAATTACAGCTAATGTGCTAATATATTTACTTTATTGTTATTGTTAATTAATAATTAATTGGTAATTAAATAATATTACTTAATTTTGGGTAAAGGAGTATTTTTAGGGTTCAGGGTCAGTTTTCAGTTTTTGGGTAAAGGGGTATTTGTAGGGTTCAGGGTCAGTTTTCAGTTCTTGGGTAAAGGGGTATTTTTAGGGTTCAGGGTCAGTTTTCAGTTTTTGGGTAAAGGGGTATTTTTAGGGTTCAGGGTCAGTTTTCAGTTTTTGGGTAAAGGGGTATTTTTAGGGTTCAGGGTCAGTTTTCGGTTCTTGGGTAAAGGGGTATTTTTAGGGTTCAGGGTCAGTTTTCAGTTTTTGGGTAAAGGGGTATTTTTAGGGTTCAGGGTCAGTTTTCAGTTTTTGGGTAAAGGGGTATTTTTGGGGTTCAGGGTCAGTTTTCAGTTCTTGGGTAAAGGGGTATTTTTAGGGTTCAGGGTCAGTTTTCAGTTTTTGGGTAAAGGGGTATTTTTAGGTTTCAGGGTCAGTTTTTGGGTAAAGGGGTATTTTTAGGGTTCAGGGTCAGTTTTGGGTTTTTGGGGTACAGGGATATTTTTAGGGTTCAGGGTCAGTTTTGGGTTTTTGGGGTACAGGCGTACAGGGTAAAAATAATTTTTTTTTACATTAAATCAATTTAATGAAATAAAAAAAAAGAAAATTACATTAAATTATTAAGTGTTTTATTTATTTTAAATGTATATGTATTAGTTTTAATTTTGTTTTAATATTTTTATTTAATATTTGTAAAATTATATGTATTTTAAAATTATTTTTACATTATTATTAATACATTTAAAAAAACGATATTTTTAATTTCGATATTTTTGTACTACGATATTATTTTTTCGATATTTTTGTACTTACCTTTATGAAAATATGATTCCGATATTTTTGATGTCGATATTTTTGTGCCGATATTTTTGTATTTCGATATTCTGTCTGTCGATATTATGTCAGACATTCTGTTAACAGATTTGTGTGCTATGAAGTTCTTAAAAAGACTGGAGGTCTCAGCAAACCTCATCTTTAAAACAAATACCACCATCATCATCAAAACAGGAGAAAGTACCAGCCAAACATAAAGGGTTATGAATCTGAAACAGAAGGTTAATGCTTTAGAGAAATTACGCTGGAAAGAAGTTAGCAGATGGTGGGAGGCGATATAGTTAAAATACTATCTGGAGGATTGAGAATCTTCATTGTACCCACATTGACCAATCCGAAACACCAGCTCATAAAATCTTAGATGGTCAATACCACAGCATGTTCCGACACGATTTTACAGATTCTGATTAAAAATGCTTGGGAAGAACATGAAGACCTAATTGCCCAGATTCAAGCATTACTAGATAAAATCTTGAAAGAACCAGATCAATCCGATCTCAAATAAATTCTTGCAGCAGAGGATGAAAAGATCAAAACATTTGAAAAATAAGGACAACCAAGATGGATCGCACAACACTAGCCTCTCCTCCGGGTCGCCCCTTAGCACTCTGGTACATGTAGTGCATGTAGATGGACGTGTAAAAAGTAGTTCACCACAGTTGGTGCGAGTAGTTACTCATTATCCCCAAGTTTTCGGGACCCGAGACATGGCCCGGGTTTCGGGACAGTTTCCCTCGTCAGAAGAGCAGTGTTTGGGGTGGATGAGAAGGCCGCCAAGTAACCGTCACAGGCCCTGATGCCTCTCCGGCGCGCAGGTGCGTCTCCAAGAGCTCGTCAGCTCAGGGCTCACGGGAGCCGTTTAAGTACAACCAAGATGGATAGCACACCACTAGCCTCTCCTCTGGGTCGCCCCTTAGCACTCTGGTACATGTAGTGCATGTAGATGGACGAGTAAAAAGTAGTTCACCACAGTTGGTGCGAGTAGTTAGTCATTATCCCCAAGTTCTCTGGACCCGAGACATGTCCCGGGTTTCGGGACAGTTTCCCTCGTCAGCAGAGCAGTGTTTGAGGTGGATGAGAAGGCCGCCAAGTAACCGTCACAGGCCCTGATGCCTCTCCGGCGAGCAGGTGCGTCTCCAAGAGCTCGTCAGCTCAGGGCTCACGGGAGCCGTTTAAGTACAACGAAGATGGATCGCACACCACTAGCCTCTCCTCCGGGTCGCCCCTTAGCACTCTGGTACATGTAGTGCATGTATATGGATGAGTAAAAAGTAGTTCACCACAGTTGGTGCGAGTATTTACTCATTATCCCCAAGTCCTCGACCCGAGACATGGCCCGGGTTTCAGGACAGTTTCCCTCGTCAGCAGAGCAGTGTTTGGGGTGGATGAGAAGGCCGCCAAGTAACCGTCACTGGCCCTGATGCCTCTCCGGCGCGCAGGTGCGTCTCCAAGAGCTCGTCAGCTCAGGGCTCACGGGAGCCGTTTAAGTACAACCAAGATGGATCGCACACCACTAGCCTCTCCTCCGGGTCGCCCCTTAGCACTCTGGTACATGTAGTGCATGTAGATGGACGAGTAAAAAGTAGTTCACCACAGTTGGTGCGAGTAGTTACTCATTATCCCCAAGTTCTCTGGACCCGAGACATGGCCCGGGTTTTGGGACAGTTTCCTTCATCAGCAGAGCAGTGTTTGGGGTGGATGAGAAGGCCACCAAGTAACCGTCACTGGCCCTGATTACTCTCCGGCGCGCAGGTGCGTCTCCAAGAGCTCGTCAGCTCAGGGCTCACGGGAGCCGTTTAAGTACAACCAAGATGGATCGCACACCACTAGCCTCTCCTCCGGGTCGCCCCTTAGCACTCTGGTACATGTAGTTCATGTAGATGGACGAGTAAAAAGTAGTTCACCACAGTTGGTGCGAGTAGTTACTCATTATCCCCAAGTTCTCTGGACCCGAGACATGGCCCGGGTTTCGGGACAGTTTCCCTCGTCAGCAGAGCAGTGTTTGGGGTGGATGAGAAGGCCGCCAAGTAACCGTCACAGGCCCTGATGCCTCTCCGGCGCGCAGGTGCATCTCCAAGAGCTCGTCAGCTCAGGGCTCACGAGAGCCGTTTAAGTACAACCAAGATGGATCGCACACCACTAGCCTCTCCTCCGGGTCGCCCTTTAGCACTCTGGTACATGTAGTGCATGTAGATGGACGAGTAAAAAGTAGTTCACCACAGTTGGTGCGAGTAGTTACTCATTATCCCCAGGTTCTCTGGACCCGAGACATGGCCCGGGTTTCGGGACAGTTTCCCTCGTCAGCAGAGCAGTGTTTGGGGTGGATGAGAAGGCCGCCAAGTAACCGTCACAGGCCCTGATGCCTCTCCGGCGCGCAGGTGCGTCTCCAAGAACTCGTCAGCTCAGGGCTCACAGGAGCCGTTTAAGTACAACCAAGATGGATCGCACACCACTAGCCTCTCCTCCGGGTCGCCCCTTAGCACTCTGGTACATGTGGTGCATGTAGATGGACGGGTAAAAAGTAGTTCACCACAGTTGGTGCGAGTAGTTACTCATTATCCCCAAGATCTCTGGACCCGAGACATGGCCCCCGTTTCGGGACAGTTTCCCTCGTCAGCAGAAGTGTTAGGGGTGGATGAGAAGGCCGCCAAGTAACCGTGACAGGCCCTGATGCCTCTCCGGCGCGCAGGTGCGCCTCCAAGAGCTCGTCAGCTCAGGGCTCACGGGAGCCGTTTAAGTACAACCAAGATGGATCGCACACCACTAGCCTCTCCTCCGGGTCGCCTCTTAGCACTCTGGTACATGTAGTGCATGTAGATGGACGAGTAAAAAGTAGTTCACCACAGTTGGTGCGAGTAGTTACTCATTATCCCCAAGTTCTCGGGACCCGAGACATGGCTCGGGTTTCGGGACAGTTTCCCTCGTCAGCAGAGCAGCGTTTGGGGTGGATGAGAAGGCCGCCAAGTAACTGTCACAGGTCCTGATGCCTCTCTGGCGTGCAGGTGCGTCTCCAAGAGCTCGTCAGCTCAGGGCTCACGGGAGCCGTTTAAGTACAACCAAGATGGATCGCACACCACTAGCCTCTCCTCCGGGTCGCCCCTTAGCTCTCTGGTACATGTAGTGCATGTAGATGGACGAGTAAAAAGTAGTTCACCACAGTTGGTTGATCATCAGTCCAACAAGTACTTACTTGCACCCACTTGGGTGAACCACTCTTCAACTCCAAGTACCAGAATCCCAAGGGGCGACCCGGAGGAGGGGCTAGCGGAGTGCGGTCCATTGCTTTTGAATCTACAAATTGGCTCCCTTGAGCTTCGAGCTGACGAGCTCCTGGACGACGCACCTACGTGCCGGTTCGGGCATCCAGGCCTTTGACAATTGTTTGGCGGCCTTCTCTTCCACCCCTAAACCAATTCACTACTGATGAGGGAACTTATTCCGAAACCCGAGCCATGTCTCGGGCGACATCCAAAAACCCGGGACATGGATCGGGTCTAGAGATCATCAGTCCAACAAGTACTTACTTGCACCCACTTGGGTGAACCACTCTTCAACTCCAAGTACCAGAATCCCAAGGGGCGACCCGGAGGAGGGGCTAGCGGAGTGCGGTCCATTGCTTTTGAATCTATTTGAAAAATAAGTGATTGAGACGAAGCAGAGAAAGTTCCAAGGTGACGAAAGGGATTACTATAGTGGTAGAATCCTCACATTTGCATGCAAATTGGACAAAGCCTGAGCGACACTCATGAAGGGCAAAGCCTTGGGGCTAGCAGACAAGGGAAGATGGGAATCTGGTGCAAGCCTCAGTTCCGACCTTGAATACCTGGATAGCAATACCTCAAACCCTGCTGAAGTTATTTCTTTTTCCCAGGAACTCTGCCTCCTTCAAAGGGGCTTTGAACACTCAACCAGAGGAAAAATCAGGGGAAGAGGAAGCAAAACAAAAGCCAAAGAAGACGACAGTGCTGCAGAGAAAAGCGACAACACTGGCATGGGAAAAAGAGCTCAGAACCTGAAGAAACCATAATGGAAGAACAACGACTTATGGTAATCAATTTATCTCAAAGAACTATTTCTGAAGCAGAAAATGATGTCTTAATGATAGGCCTAACATTTTGTCCCAATGTAGGGATGGACGATGCGCAGACACACATTGATATATATAAATTTGTGCAAAAATTAAAACTGTTCAAGTTATATTCAATGCAAAACAAAACATTTATTGTGAGAAATGTACCAGGGATAGAACCCACTACCTCATTACTTATTGAAGATATAGATACACTCAAACTTCAGCATGATCATCCCCTTGAGGGCTCGTCACAAACACCACTAGACCTTTGACCCTACACACATTGACAAAGTAGCAGAAACATTTGGTCTCGATCCGGGTATCTCCAGCTAAACCAAATTTAGAAATTGATCTAAATACACTCCCCAAACAGCCAAAGATAATATCGATGTCTTCCATGAAGCAGTTAACCAGGATACCCTGAAACTCATTAAAAATAAACCCAAAAGGAAAAATATACCTAAGAGTCAGTGGGACACATCACAACACTGCAGAAAGATGACAACATCATCATTAAACCCTCAGACAAGGGCGGTAACATCGTCCTTATGTCAAGAGACAAATACACACAGGAGGCCTCGAGACAGTTAAGTTGACATTGTATGTTATGAGAGAGTAGGCAAATCATACACCACCAACCTACAAAACAAGATTTTATATCCTATTGAAAAGCTGGTTTGAGACCAAACTATTTAATTGGGATGAATACCATTTTTTCAAGAACAAGAACCCAACCATACTGACACTCTACCTTCGTCCCAAGGTACACAAAAACTTAGCAAATCCCCCAGGATGCCCCATTCTTCCATCTAAAGGGAGTTTATTCGAAAACACTTCCAGTTATGTGGATCATTTTTTGTCCACATATGTGAAAGACCTTAGCTCATATGTAAGGGATACTAAGGATTTCTGACCGAAAATACATAACATACATTGAGGACAGGAACACTGGCTAGTTTTTTTGGATGTGGAGAGCCTTTATACAAGTATAAAACACAGAGATGGTCTAACAGCCTGTAAATATTTCTTGAAGTCTAGAAGTATATATCTATTAGAGTACACACACATGTTGGTACAAATGATCGAGCTATGTCTTAAAGAGAATGTCTTCATTTTCAATAATGTACTGTACAAACAAGTGCAGGGCACATCGATGGGTACCTGCTTCGCTCCAAGTTACGCCAATCTTTTAATGGGATGGGGGGAGGAGCAGGTGCTCTGAGTTGATGCCCTCACGAAATGGACTGACAAAGTCAACCTTTGGCTACGTTATGTAGACGATGTGTTCTTTGTGCGGGAGGGTAATGAAATTGACCTAATAAACTTTGCAAAAGAACTGAATCGCAACAATGTACATTTTGAATTTTATATGCACCATAGTCAGAAAACAGTGGACTCTCTTGATTTGAGATTGACTGTAGAGAATGGAGCACCTACTAATTTATTTTGGCAATCAACAGCAGGGAACTCACTTCTACATGCAGCTATTTGCCATCCCCCTAGTTTTAGGTGGAGTATCCCCTCCAGTGAATTCTTACGAGCGAAAACAAACTGTAGCTCTAGTGAGGATTATGAAAAAACAAGAATGAAATGATAGAGAGATTCCAGGCAAGAGAGTACACGCAATCTATCAAAGCAGATGCCATTGATAGAAATTAGACACTTTTCCAACCACCCAAACCCAAAAGAGATGGTCAGGAACATGAAGGACCTATAAGATTCATAACTAACTTTGGCCCTCAGTCGACTGAACTAAGAAATATCATAAAGAAAATATGGGATACTTTAACCCAAAACCCCTCCTAAAGACAAAATTTGGTCAGGCTCCCTGCATTACCTACAGGAAATCAGCATCCCTGAAAGATAAATTTGTCAAAAGCCATCTGACATTACAAGAAACGAATTGGCTAGACAGGGGGGGGGTTCCACAAATGTGGAAAGTGCAAAGCTTGCAGCCACAGTGAGAATGTCAAAGAGGCCAATTCATGAGAACCAATAGGCAATGAAGTATCTCCAAAAACATAAACTGTCTCACGGAATTTGTGGTCTATGTTATCACTTGCCCTTGTGGCAAGTGGTACATTGGATCAACAATATTCCCAGTAAAGAAACACATCTTTGAACACTGGAGGGCAATCAAAAACAAAGACTTCACTTACATCACTGCTAAACACTTTCACAAGGCACATGATAGTGACGGGACGAAGGCAAAATATTGTGGCCTAGATTGTGTCCCAAAGAATCCCTGAGGCAGTAACCGCACACAAGCACTACTCCAACTAGAGTCAAGATTTATTGTGCAAGCTGGTAGTATTCCTCTTATTGGCATGAATAATGATGAGGAATTGCATGTGCATTAATAGTTCACTGGGGATCCTTTTTAACCTTACTCCTACAAATGAGTTTCCGCAATTCTATTTACAATAGGACTGACTCTTTTAACTTTAGTTCTTTTTATATACCTTGTTTCCTTGTTTATTAGTATTCTTATCACTGTTGCTGAGAATGTCACTGATGATTTGATGATTATTTCTCTTTATAATGTTAGATACATTTGGTGTACTGAATTCTAACCCCCTTTGGTTTACTCTCTCACAGAATGGTACCCAGGGAGCAACCATCAAGAAAGAGTAGCCACTGCACAGGAAGTTAAAAACACGGAGATCTGACCTAGTGTTTACAACAGCCACCTCTTCTTTATAGTGTGTATGTACCAATTATAATGTTTGGAATAATCAGTATAATTTACCACTACATGATTATAATGAAGGTTTGTAAGCATCATGAAAATACATTATGATAACATGCATCATAAAATAGTGGTCACTATATGACTGGGTACTTTACCTGGATGATACAAGAGATGCAGAAATCGTGTGTCTATAGATTGTACGACCAAACATCAGGACCTTGTGGTAATGTCCTATTTCATGTAATATTTGTACACACTAAATTCAACTCTCTAGGAGTTAACTGAATTTGGGTACTATACCCATAAAGGCTATGTTTTGAACCAATACTGTTCAAATGGGGTCCTTAACTGCAATTACCAGGCATCTATAATAGGCATGTTCATTATTACATTTTGCACCTTATCGGATCACGCTGAATGTTCTCAGTTTTGTAGATATTGGTTTTACATTTATTCACAATTTTTATTTAATCTTATTTAATCAAAACCTTTATTTTAAAACCTGAGATTGATCATGTTCATATTATTCACTGCAGTACAAATAAGGACAACTGCTTTCGAGATAAACTGCTGGCAGTATGTTGTTTATGTTTATTATTGTTCAACATGCGTCATGTAGGACGCTGTGTTTATTGGGAACTCCATCAAAGGTCATGTGACCGAGACTCCGAAACGCGTCGTATTTGTGCCCCGAATAAATATGAATTTCATCAGAAAATGCAAACCGGAGTGGCTCGTTTCTTCACCGGAACCATGGTTGAGAGGAATTTGTTTGTTTATTGGTGTGTTTGCGTCTGCACGACTCGTGCCCCTAACTACTTGGAAGTGCGTTCCTTGACGCTATTCTCTGCCATATATATATATATATATATATATATATATATATATATATATATATATATATATTACCTACTGGCGGTCGCCAGTAGGTAGTTATAGTTAGGATTTTTTTTAATGCAAAATCCCAAAATTCTATTGTGAATAACGTTGGCGTCGGTTGACGAATCTGCCTGAAAATTTCTTCAAATTTGCCTCGTCGAGCTCCGGTCCTTCTCTGAGGGGCCGAGATAAAAGGGGGGTCCCAAACCGTGTTTTCCCCATGTTCATTTCCATAGGGTGGTAGAACTCACTTTTAGCCCGAACGGCTGAATGGATTTCCACCAAACTTGGCAAAATTGTAGGGACTGGTAGCCCGATGTGCCTTTGCTATGTCTCAAGATATGTGCTCCACTGGTTTTTGAGTTATTTAGGTTCAAAAAAATATATATATCTATGGCAGTGCCCCGGTGCGCGCACTGGGGAGCGCACCGGGTGCGCCACGCGACTTGCGCATGGAAAGCTGATTGGCTCTCGGGTGTCTGTAAACATTCGAAACAGTCCAGAGCGGCCGTCATCTTGTGTCTTTGTAAAATCGAGACACAAGAGGTGGCAAAAACAAAGGGGGAAATGACCAAAAGGGGGCAGAGTAGACCCCCCTGACCCCCTAGGTTTGATGTGGGGGCCAAAAAAGGGACTGCGGGGAAAAAAAAATATATTTTTTTTTATTTTCGCGGGGGGAGCGCCCGGTACGCGCACCTGGGAGCGTACCGGGGAGCATACCATGGGGAAAAAAGAATGACAGTTTTAAAAAAATGTAGCTGTTTTTAAAAAAAAAATCTTTTTGTTGTTTTTTTTGGATTAAGTACCTACATGTAGAGACTTGGGGGCAGATTTACAAGCCACTTGCGCCACTTTTGTGTCACTTTTCTCATGTTAAACGTGACACAAAGGTGGCGCAAGGGGCTTGTAAATCTGCCCCTTAAATTGTTGTTTTCCTCTCACTCCACTCCCACACTCACCTTCTTTCAGTCCCCCTGCTTTACTTCCCTTTCCCTCTCTTCCCTTCATTGGCTCCCTCAGTAATTCCTCTTCTCTCACTCACCTTACTCCACTTCACTCACTCCTTCTCTCATTCCCTCTGTCCTCTCACTTTCTCACTCCTCTCTCCTCATTCCTTCTGTCTCGCCCTCACTCCCTCTATCCTCTCACTCTGTCACTCCCCTTCACTCACCCTCACTCACCTTGCATTCCTCACTGTAATCAACTCACCTTTACTCACTCCCCTTCTGTCATTTGTTCCATCAGTCTCTTTCTCCCTTTCATTCAGTCATTTCATCCAAACAGTTATGCAGTACACATTCATTGAAAAAAAGAACAACACAATATGTAAGGAATATAGCTCTTTTTGGAGAATTATAGGTAGTTCTAAAAAAACTGGTTTTTTTCTTCTTTTTTAGTTTTTAATTTTTTTTTTACTTTTTCCGAACGTTTTAAAACTTTTTGGTATATTTTTCAGAACAAAAACAAAACTAGTGAATGCAAAACTGCTCAACAGGAGCAACAAAAAAAGGGGGAAAAATTAGGGCTGAGGGGCGCAGCGGTGTTCCTCCCTCTTTCTAACAATCAGCTCAATGCTCTGCTCCCCATAACAGAGCAGTTGGTCACACTGCTTACAACGAATTGTAATATCTGCAAAAACAGGCTGAATATTTGGGATCATCACTGCTGGTCTTCCTCTCACCGATGATGTTGAAGCTCCGGTGGAAGTGGAGGGGCCATCGGGTGATGGATTGTGAGCCAGGGCCCTGGTGCTCTCCCGTGCATAATTAATCGGGTGCCTCCTCTCAACATGCCTGATTAAAGTAGCATTCCCGAAACTATACTTCTGGGTGGGATTCCCACGTGATAGGACAGTGTCACAAATTTTACAGGTGACTTTGGCTGCATTGCATTTTTTCTCCCCCTCTGGAAAAGAGAAAACCTTCCATATGAAGTGGTCCTTCACTTTTCTCTGTGGGGGGGGGGCTCAGGCAGGAATCCATCCGAAGAGTCTGAGGACTGGTCCTGGGAAGGGTTCTGGGAACCAGACATGGTTGAATTAGATTTTTTTGCAGGAACAGACAAGAGGTGTTGTCTCAGCAAAAGCAAACAAGTTGTGAGGGAAATGGGTGGGGTGTTTCCCTACTTGTGAAAAAAAAAGTTATTAACCAATGAAAAGTGTTATTTTCAGGTCACATGACCCGACGCGCTTACGCTACGCGCCCCGGGGCGCACCCAGGTGTGCGTCGCATAAGTGCGTCGGACGCTTATGTTGCACGATCGTATTCGCTCGAGTGCTTCCGGGTGCGCTTACGCCGTGCGTATCACGCGGACGCGGCTACGCGATACGTCACGATTATGTTTTCGTTTGCGATATTGGAGCTTACGGGATGCTCCCCAGTGCGCGCCCCAGGGCGCTTCATAAAACTACGCTTTCCGGGGCGCTCACCGGGGCGCGCACCGGGAGCGCTCCAAGGCAAAAACATTTTTTACAAAAATTAATATATACAAAAAAATTTTGCTAAATTGTAGGGACTGGTAGCTTGATGTGCCTTTGCTATGTCTCAAGATGAATGCTCAAGTAGTTTTTACGAAAATTAACTTTGAAAAGAAATATATTGGCCTACATTGGGCTATATATATGTTAGAGCCCAAATGTAGCCCAATGTAGCCCAATGTAGCCCAAAGATGGCCACCAGAGACAAAAAAAACAAATGTAGCCCAAATATCAGCCAGATGTAGCCCAAATATAGCCCAATGACAGAATGTCCCAGAGTGTTCTAAGGAACAACTAGAGCGCTAACAGTCTTACATATAAACTGAGACTTACAGTTAGAAATTAGCATTTAAAAAACCTTTGAAATTCACTGAAAAAAACCATAGGTTTCACACCAGTTATAGTTAGGAATTAGCATTTAAAAAACCTATTAAATTCACTGAAAAAGCCATAGGTTTCACACCAGTTATAGTTAGCTGGAAATTTTACTGACATAAAACCATTGAAATTCCCACGTTATAGTTAGTTGGACTCACTATAACTTGCGCGTGCAATGCACTGCTGAGGACGTCACATATTACATCACTCATGACATGGTCAGTGACATCACTCATGACATAGGTAAAACCCCCACCACACCATACAAACACTCATACTGATACTAAAAAAACATCTAATAATCCATATACCTACACATGTACCTACTCACCAACCCATGCAGCCACTTATACACAAAGTGAAACACTAATACATATATATAAATATTTAAACATTACTCACTAATATATGTATTCACTAAGATACACTTTATAAGCCAGTTAACCAATCAATATTTTATTAAAAAAACATCCATTTAAACACTTCTTTAAACATTTATTCTTCCATCGACCTTTACAAATACAAATATAAAACATATTTATTTTTCAAAAAGACACACATTCACTGGATGGTGTCATCAGTGATGTCATGAGTGATGTCACTGACCATGTCATGAGTGATGTAATATGTGACGTCATCAGCAGTGCATTGCACGCGCAAGTTATAGTGAGTCCAACTAACTATAACGTGGGAATTTCAATGGTTTTATGCGAGTAAAACTTCCTGCTAACTATAACTGGTGCGAAACCTATGGTTTTTTCTGTGAATATTCATATATATATAATAAATAGATTGTAAAAAACTAAATATATAAGATATTTTTGTATGGTCATATGCCTATCATTAGGTTCCATGAACTGATAAGCATAGATGATTTTAACATGACATTATTTATAAATATTTATATTTGTATCTATTTATATGCTATGTTTGCACAGAATATTCTGCATTATTTGCACAATTGCATTTGCACTTTATCTTCGCGCATTGCACTGACATATGACCAGCAGTTACATTGTGTCTTTTTTGCATCACAATCTATTGTACAAGAGCATTTATGCGGATATCACGTGTCACTTTAAATGGACACTGACAGTATTTCTTTGATATGAAATTTATATAATATAAAACATTGCAACTTAAAAAAAGAAATGTTTACATAATTTTGACAACAAAGTGTAAATATTGTAAATAATACCTCCTTCTACTCGATCTTTGTATATATCAAATTGTGGTTTGGAAAACAGACTATTTATGTCAGCCATATGTAATGTGTCCTCAGTTTTTATTTTCTAATCACATGGTGTTGCAAATGGAAAAAAATCACTAATTGAATTTGTGCAATGTACCCTTTAAAAGGGATGTTCCTTCATTTACCTGACGATCTGTGACCAAGGGCGGACGCCCGAAACGCGTCAGATTTGGTGAACTTTCCTTATTAATAAAACTTGCCGAAAGAAGACTGGGACTCGCGTGGTTTTTCCTCGTTGCTACCTGCCTGGTAGTTTTGTGGTGAGAGACTACTGTTCTTGTATATACATATATATATATATTACCTACTGGCGGTCGCCAGTAGGTAGTTATAGTTAGGATAATTTTCAATGTTAAATCTCAACATTCTATTTTGAATAACTTTGGCGCCGGTTGACGAATCTGCCTGAAATTTTCAGGAAAATGGTCTCATGGCGGTCCGGTCCTTCCCTGAAAGTTTGGGGGGGATTTGTCAAGCGGGGGCCGAGATAAAAGGGGGGTCCCAAAACGCGTTTTCCCCATGTTAATTTCCATAGGGCGGTCGATTTCACTTTTAGCCCGAACGGCTGAATGGATTTCCACCAAACTTGGCAAAATTGTAGGGACTGGTAGCCCGATGTGCCTTTGCTATGTCTCAAGATATGTGCTCCAGTGGATTTTGAGTAATTTAGGTTCAAAAAAATATATATATCTATAGCCGCGCTCCCGTGCGCGCACGGGAGTGCGCTCCAGGCGCGACACGCGACTTGCGCGCAGGAAGCTGATTGGATCTCAGTTGTCTGTAAACATTCTAAACAGTGCGGAGCGGCCGCCATCTTGTGTCTCGGTAAAATCGAGACACAAGGAGTTTGAAAAAAAAAGGGGCAAATGACCATAAGGGGGAAGAGTAGACCCCCTCTGACCCCCTAGGTTTGATGTAGGGACTAAAATAGGGTCCTGCAGGGCATTAAAATTTTTTTTTCGTTTTGCGCGGGGATAGCCGCGCTCCCGTGCGCGCACGGGAGTGCGCTCCAGGCGCGACACGCGACTTGCGCGCAGGAAGCTGATTGGATCATAAGGGGGAAGAGTAGACCCCCTCTGACCCCCTAAATCCAGGACTATATTTATGAAGGCCTTGCGCTGTTAGTTTTGCGCTTCCTGTGCGTCAATTTTTGTGACGCACCAGCGGTGTAAAAAAATGCGCATTGTTATGCAATATTTAAAAAGTGACGCATCTATCTAGATGCGTCACTTTTTAAATATAGTGCAACGAGGTACATTTTATTACACTGCTGGTGTTATGCGTCACTTTTCTGTGCGCACTCCTTATGACGTTCCAGATGTGTCATATTTAATGTATGACGAATCATGTTGCAGATACAATATGGCGCAGAGTTTTAAAAAGTGACCCATGTACCTAGATGCGTCACTTTTTAAAAATAGCGTCAGGTATAATGTATGCAGAGGGGGTGTTCTCTCGCAAAAAGCTTTGTAATAGCGACGCAGTGAAATCTTTGAGATTTCACTGCGTCAGTTTTAGGATGCTGTTGCGTCAAAATCTTGTGTCTGCTTTACAGCAGGTGTTAGACTGAGGCAAGACCTTTCATATGCTGCTTTCCCCATTTGAAAGGACACATTACTGGAGTTGCGTCACTTTTGTGACGCACTCCAGCAATGCGTTACTTGGAATGTCATAAGGAGTGCGCACAGAAAAGTGACGCATTGCACCAGTAGTGTAAAAAAATGTGTTGCGTTGCGTTATATTTAAAAAGTGAGGTATCTAGGTAGATGGGTCACTTTTTAAAATCAAGCGCCACATTATATCTGCGTGAGGTATAATGCATGCAGAGGGGGTGTTCCCCCACAAAAAGCTTTGTAATAGCGACGCAGTGAAATGTTTGAGATTTAAATATAAATATAGTGCAACGAGGCACATTTTATTACACTGCTGGTGTGATGCGTCACTTTTCTGTACACAGTCCTTATGACATTCCAGATGTGTCATATTTAATGTATGACGAATCATATTGCAAGGAGTTACAGATACGTCAGTATTTCTGACATATGTGTAAACATAAAAGTGATGCGAGGCCGGCGCAAAATTTTGACGCAATAGCATCCTAAAAGCGACGCAGGGAAATCTCATAGATTTCAGTACGTTGTTATTACCAAGCTTTTTGCGAGGGATTGCCCCCTCTGCATACATTATACCTGATGCAGATACAATATTGCGCAGAGTTTTAAAAAGTGACCCATGTACCTACATGCGTCACTTTTTAAAAAATAGTGTCAGGTATAATGCATGCAGAGGGGGTGTTCCTTGCAAAAAGCTTGGTAATAATGACGCAGTGCGTCACTTTTAGGATGCAGTTGCGCCAAAATCTTGCGCCTGCTTCACAGCAAACGTTTCACATGGTGCTTTTTCCATGTGAAAGGACACATTACTGGAGTTGCGTCACTTTTGTGACGCACTCCTGCAATGCGTTACTTTTGTGTTTAGAGATATGTCAGAAATACTGACATATCTGTAACTCCTTGCGAATTGATTAGTCATATATTAAATATGACATATGTGGAATGTCATAAGGAGTGCGTCCAGATAAGTGACGCATCGCTATTTTCACGTAGCGATGCGTCACTTTTCAGAAATGAGGCCTCCAGTTTATTCACTGTGTCATAAATTTCTTTTCTAACACTCACCTTCTTTCAGTCCTCCTACTTCACTTCCTTTCACCTCTCATACCTTTCTGTTCTTTCTTACTCATTCTCCTTTCAATTATCAATGCACTATATTTCACTTACTCTTCATTTTTTAAGATTATAGCTCTTTGATGAGAATTGGAGGTAGTTCTGAAAAGAACTTTTGGTTTTCTTCTTTTAACTGAAGAGGAACAAAAACAGGGAATAGAAACTGCTCAACAGGAGCAAAAAGAAAAGAAAAAAATTAGGGGTGGGAAGGGCAGTGATGGTTCTCTAATGCCCGAACCATGAGCAGGACACTTTGCTCCCCATAGGTGAGGAGTTGATTGCAGTATCTGCATCTGACGACCCCATGGTTGAATGCAGGTTGGATGTTTGCCACCTGCCCCTGAGATTGATCTCTTCCGGAAGAAGTTGCTCCTCCTGTAGATGTAGAGGCCCCATCTCTAGGAACCTCCTGTGCCAGAGCCCTGACACTTTCCCGGGCAAAATTCTGGGGGTGCCTGGTCTCCACATGTCGGATCATCGTAAAGTTTCCAAAAGAGTACTTTTTTTGGGGGTTACCCCGTGACAGGACCTTTTTGCAGATCCTGCACTCTACTTTTGGTGCATTCACCTTCTTCTGGTCTGCTGGGAATTTAAAGAATTTCCAAATGAAATGTCCCTTCTTCTTTGGGGTAGGTGGCTCTTCATCAATGAAGTCATCTTCACTGCTGGATGATCTGGCAGCCATAATGAATCCAGGAATATGGAGCAGCAAAAAATGCAGGTCTTTCAGTCACAAAAGTGAAAGAAGAAGTGAAGGAAATGGGTGGGGATTTCATTCATTGTAACAAAAAACTGTTAGCAACCAATGAAAAGTGTTATTTTAGGGTCACATGACCTGACGCGCTTACGATGCGCGCTCGGGTGCACTTCCGGGTGCGTTTACGCAGCGCGATCGTAGGCGCTTCCGGGGCGCACACGTGGCGCGATCGTAGGCGCTTTTGCGTGCGTTTAGGCGCCGCGCACGTATGCGCTTCCGAGGGCACGTACGTTGCGCGCCGAAGTGACGTCATCAAACTTTAATAGAAATGCATAATCATTTTCCATATTAAAAAAAACAAATTTTATTTGTATGGTACGAAATGTTTTGCATTATTATTAACTTTTCATTCATATTTTTTTTTCACGAACGACAGTTGCGCTCTGGGTGCGCTTTCAGATGAGCGCACGGAGAAGCTTACAGGAGAGCTTAGCTGAAAGCTTCCCCGTGCGCGCACCCAGAGCGCAAAAAAAAAAAATCATAAAAAAAATGAATACTTAAAAAAAACAGCAAATTGTAAAAAAAAAAAGGTTAGAAACTCGATATACAAAGGAATTAGCATTTAAAAAACCTATGAAATGCACTGAAAAAACCATAGGTTTCACACCAGTTATAGTTAGGAATTAGCATTTAAAAAACCTTTGAAATTCACAGAAAAAACCATAGGTTTCACACCAGTTATAGTTAGGAATTAGCATTTAAAAAACCTATTAAATTCACTGAAAAAACCATAGGTTTCACACCAGTTATAGTTAGCTGGAAATTTTACTGATATAAAACCATTGAAATTCCCACGTTATAGTTAGTCGGACTCACTATAACTTGCGCGTGCAATGCACTGCTGATGACGTCACATATTACATCACTCATGACATGGTCAGTGACATCACTCATGACATCACTGATGACACCATCCTTGTGACATAGTGACAGACCTCCTCTCAGTGTAAAGTAACCCTTGAGACACATATTCAAAAATAGAAACTGAAATTTTTAAAAAATGGACATACCTATATCAGTTACAACAAGCAATTCTGTACTTCCACTATCTATATACTCATCCACTCATTCACCAACAGTTCTATATAGTCACTCATACATATACTCACTCATCATATGAAGAGATACACCTATACATTCTGTTACACACCGACATTCATCCAAAAGTTACTCACACACATATTCACACGTGCAAATAAACTATTGAACAACCATTTATTTGAAAATAGAGTTATACACACACTTCCACCTTACTTCTATTGAAAATTACACATATTTATTCTCTTAAACAATCACTTATAGAAACACATACTTATTTAAACAGGAAATCTTACAATCTCTTACTCTCACATATACTCAGTTATATACATCAATATTCATATATACTAGATTAAAACATATGTAGTTACTGATAAAGACACTAGTGAGACAGTCATTCACTCACTAACAAACACATATAGACACTCATCCACCCATACAGTCCTGTACATATGCTGTCTTCAAAACACATACAAACAAAGAGTCAGTCACTCATGCATCTATGTGCTAAGTAATACCTCCACCTAACCATATAGACACTCATACTAATACTAATAAAAATATCAAATAACCCATATACATACGCATGTAGCTACTTATCAACACATGTAGCCACTTATACACAAAGTGAAACACTAATATATGTATTTAAATATTTAAACATAACTCACTAATATTTATTTTTCAGAAAGACACATATTCACTGGATGGTGTCATCAGTGATGTCATGAGTGATGTCACTGACCATGTCATGAGTGATGTAATATGTGACGTCATCAGCAGTGCATTGCACGCGCAAGTTATAGTGAGTCCGACTAACTATAACGTGGGAATTTCAATGGTTTTATATCAGTAAAATTTCCAGCTAACTATAACTGGTGTGAAACCTATGGTTTTTTCAGTGAATTTAATAGGTTTTTTAAATGCTAATTCCTAACTATAACTGGTGTGAAACCTATGGTTTTTTCTGTGAATATATATATATATATAATTTTTTTTGTGGTGAGAGACTACTGTTCTTGTGTATATTTATATATATAGGTTCATTTCTGCTTCCCAGGCTGAAACCACAGAAAATACGGACCACCACACGGCTCGCAGAGTGTTCACAGCAAAGGTTTATTATCCATTTGCAGTTAAGGTAGGCATGACGCGTTTCGGGCAGAGACTGCCCTTGATCACATGGCGGACATGCAGTAGTGCTCACTTTAAATAGGGCACACACTCATTTTTTTCATAATGACACCACGTGCTCTAATGATAGATAGGAAATAGACTTCTAGTGTAGGGTGTTTACATGTGCACAAAATTGGTGGCATTGCAAAAACGGCATTTTACAAACATAACAGCACGTTAAATGAGCACATATAATACTGTCAATTATTCAAGTAACGAAGGAACATTTATAACCGCATGAATGCGTTTAAATTGTGCAAAATAAGCTAGCAGCTTGATGTTGTTTATATATATATTTTTTTTTTTATTTTTTTTTTTATCCAAAATCTCAAAGAAGATGAGAATATCATTATAAAACCCAGTGACAAAGGGGGAAATATTGTCATCTTGAAACGCAGCCAATATGAGGATGAGGCCCTTTCCCAATTGAATAATAGAGAACATTATGTGGAGATAAAGAGGACAAAATACACAGAGAGTATCAAAGCCTTCAATGATTTGATTGAGAAATGGAAGGATAAGGGAATATTGGACTTTAAAGATTGGAAGAACCTGAAGTGCGATTTCCCTCAAATTGCAACGTTCTATCACCTACCAAAGGTGCATAAGAGCAAAATATGGCCTCCTGGTAGACCAATCGTGTCTGCTAACAGCTTATTGGAGAAAACTTCGAGCTATATCGACAGCTTCATTGCCCCATTTGTGAAAGATCTCAGTTCGTATCTTAAGGATACGAAGGAGTTTTTGAGAATTATACAGGATGTGAAATGGGAAGAGGACATGATCCTAATAACTTTGGACATTGCCAGCCTATATACGTCTATTAGACACGCAGACGGTCTCATGGCAATGAAAAGCTTCCTAGAATACAGACCTATTAAGTATCGAAGCCACAACGCTATGTTGTTGGAGCTCACAGACTTCTGTTTAAGAAATAACATCTTTTTGTTTGCAGGCAAACTGTATTTACAACTGCAGGGGACCGCGATGGGCACGTGCTTCGCCCCCAGCTACGCGAACCTATTCGTGGGCTGGTGGGAGAAGCACGTGGCCTGGGCGGGGGAAAATGACAGGTGGATGGACAACATTGTCCTGTGGACCCGCTACATCGACGACTTGTTCTTGGTGTGGCGGGGACCACAGAATGAGGCTGAGAAATACATCTCTGAATTGAACAAAAATAATCTGAATCTCAGTTTCACGAGCAATGTCAGCAAGAGTGAGGTATTCTACTTGGACCTCCGGGTCTATGTGGAAAATGACAGAATACAAACCGCCGTCTATAGAAAACCTACGGCGGGCAATACTATATTGTACTCACGCAGCTACCATCCCCGCAGTGTCATTAATAACATCCCTTTGGGAGAGTTTTTGCGAATGAAACGCAACTGCTCAACCACACAGGAGTTTGAGAGAGCCAAGGAACATATATATATATATATATATATATATATATATATATATATATATATATATATATATATATATATATATATATATATATATATATATATATATATATACATACACTAACGGAAATAAGATTAGAAACAAATAGTAAATAATTATAAAAAATCATAAGTACCCCAAAAATTATTAGAGAAAATACTGAGGCATAATAGACTTAATGAATATTAAAATTATTTAAAACAAATAATTTATATAATAAACAATAATATTTTCCAATTGACAGTTAAAACAATTATTTACCATTGATAAATTATCTACTAAATAATTTATAAATTAACTAATTTTAATAATTGATAATCACATTCAAAAATATAACTTTATAAAATAAGCCAAATATTTATAAACAATTTCAAAATATATATTCACAAAGTTTCCTATCCTGCTCAACACTCCGAATAATATTATTTTCTTATAAAACTCAAAAAATTGTTTAAATATTTTACAATTATTAAATAAACTATCCTAAAGATAATTACACATAACTATCATTAAAATAAACATAACTTGTCAGTTTTTCTCCACTTACCCTTTATCGTTTCTGATAATACCATTGGTTAGTGGGGGGGAGATAGCCAGTTTGGCTACTCGGCTGAAATCATTTCTGCCTGGTATTATGGATTATCACGTTAATCAGTCAGTCAAACAAGCTTTATTCGACATAGTCATAAAAGCACTAC
The DNA here is from genome assembly GCF_964263255.1 of Lissotriton vulgaris. Taxonomy (NCBI): domain Eukaryota; kingdom Metazoa; phylum Chordata; class Amphibia; order Caudata; family Salamandridae; genus Lissotriton; species Lissotriton vulgaris. Next base: position 70,572 of record NW_028248158.1, read on the forward strand.
ATATAAAAATGTATATAAAAATGGAATTTAAAATGTATACAAAGATTTAAAACAGATAATTCATTATAATAAAAATGACCACATCAAGTATTCATTGTTAAAGTGCATTTTCAAAAACCAACCCCTTTACATTTTTTGCTTCTAATAATCCAGGCCCATCCTAGATATTTTGCCACAGCTATATATATTACAGGGCTTGGGTTTGTGCAGATGATTCTAGTAGTCACAATTCCACTCTGAGTACCTACTAGTTTAGCCATAGGTCGCAGCCAAACTCTGCGCGGAGCAGAGTAGGCCGGACACACAATTAATAGATGGCTAACAGTTTCTTTGATATCTGGACAAAATGGACAGGAGCTACTTCCACCGTTTGATCATCTGGATGTAAAAGATCTGATAGGTATACTACCAATTCTCAATTGAAAATAAAGTTTTCTATCCAATGGCTTCGGTATGTCGTCCCAGAATGTCTCGAAACGAGTTTCATCCTTGAACTCCATAAACACCCCTGTTAACCCCTTGCGTGCAGCGGGAATTCCCCGCCCATGCTGACTCCGCCTTGCGCGGGCGGAGTCATGACGGAACGGTTCCGTCATCAGCACAGCTCACCCGTAGCTGATGACGGAACCGCTCCGTCATCAGCATGCAAGGGGTTAATGAAAGTGGGGGGACGGTCCTGAAATGTTTCGAAGATATCATCTCCCAGTACAAGCCCTTGAGGACCTTTTTGATGGAAATACAGCATTGGTTGGGTTTTCCCATATTTCCGCCAGTCCCAGCTCCCTGAGAATCGCTCTAATTCCAGAGAGCCATTTTATCTGGTGAAAGACATCACATTTAATAATGTCCAGGAGTCCCATGGCAAATATTTTCAGCTCAGGCGTTACCCATATTCGACGCCAGTACAATACAGGACGGAGATTTGCAATGATCTCAATTGGTTTTATACCTAGGTCCTGTAGAACCGGGCCCATGTGGGTACTGTGTGGGAGCGTAGCAAAATTTCGTAGGAACCTATTTTCAGAGGCCGTTAGCTTACTTAGGTTTCCCTGTCCCCACATCTCAACCCCATAAAGTGCTGCACTCTCGGCCTTTGCATTATAAACTTTAAGTGCAGGTGCCATCGGTTTTGTCAGGGATTTTGCATGTTCGCTGGTCAGTGCCCCTGCGATTTGCCTATGCTTGAGGGTAGCCAGGTCAATCTGTTCATTCCCTCATAGGTCATGTTGGATGGTAACACCTAGATATGAGAACGATTTTACTTGCTCTAGGGGTAGGTTATTCAGCAAGACCTTTCCTTTGAATGACTTGTGTTGGTTAAAAGACATAAATTTGGATTTTGAAACGTTAATTTCCAGGCCATGGTCAGTACAATATGTTTCAAAAATTCTGAGCGCTTTTTGCAAACCACTTGGGGTCTTAGAAATAATGAGGCAGTCGTCGGCAAACATTAAGATTGGTATCTTAGCGCCTGCTAGAATTGGTGCGTCAACGTTTGCCTCCAACAGGGTCTTTGCTACATTGTTTATGTAGAGAGAGAAGAGGGTAGGTGCTAGTGTGCAACCTTGGCGCACTCCTCCCTCTACCGGGACCTGACTAGTAACTTGTCCTGGAGAACCCCATCTTATCTGGGCGTAGTTATGCTCGTGTAATTTAATTATCATAGAAAGAAGGGTGGGGGGCATGCCCATGTCATTTAAGACAAACCATAGGTTGGGCCGTGGTACAAGGTCAAACGCTGCTTCAAATCTATGAAGGCAGCATACAGACTTCCTTCCCCAATTTGAACAACCTTACAGTAGAGCATTGCAAAATGTAAGACTTGGTCGAGTGTGCTTATGGAGGTTCTAAAACTTGCTTGGAGGTGGGTCAAAATATCCATCTCCCGCTCCCATTCTTGGACCTTATTTAATACCAGTCTTCCATAGATCTTCTGAATGGTATCAATTAGACTGATCGGGCGATAATTGCCTGGAAGCGATTTATCGCCCTTTTTGAACACGGGGATTATTTCCGCCCCGTTCCAGGATTCGGGAGTTCTCTATTATTAAGGAAGATGTCGGCTGGGACACCATCTATACCTGGCGCCCTTCCAGGAGTGATAGAATCTAGTGCGCGTTGGATGTCCATGATAGTAAATAAATCTTCCGTACAGGGGGAACATTCGATCCCTTCTCTCTGTTCTGTCGATAGTTCCGGTCCTTTGGCATATTGGGGCCTAAAATGAGATACCCAATCATCCTGGGCTACCCAATTTTGGGGTTTTTCAGGGCTTCCGTCAGAACCCCATTTCAAAATGTCCCAGAATTGTTAACAATTTTTGTGGGAACTTGCCTCCTTAAGCTCCTCCCATTTTTTTCATCCCAGGCGCGCTTAGATTTATGAATAATAGTTTTATACGCGCTCCTGACAGTGTGAACACAAGTGCTAGACCCTTTTTTAATGGCTTTGCCTAGTTCCAGCCGCGCTATTCTGCATTCTTTATTATAACATCTTGGAGATTTATCGGTCCTGTTTTTGTTCGGATTATTTGGTTTAACAAATAACCCTTTTATTTGTGAAAAAAGGGTTTTGTGGACCCTACTTGCACTTTCTCTCTCAAGGGTAAAAGGTTCGGCGTTGGAACAGGCGCTCAATTCCATGGTAGCTTTCTCTAAATTTTTTAAAACAAAGTCAATGTTTGACTGATTTTGGGCAACTTTGGCCCACTTCAGGTGGCGCATGTCATTAGCCAATACAACAGGTTGGGAACTTCCATTACTTGGCTCCTCTGGTGTCACTGGAACTTCCCAGTAAGAGAAGATCATGCAAAGGGGATTGTGGTCACTTTCTAGGCGGTCAACAACCATCATGTCTACCAGGTGGTGCCATACCTCAAGGTGGACTAGTATGTAATCAATTCTACTTTCTCTGTTGCCGCTCTTGAAGGTGACAGCACCCTTCCGATCTTTCGGGGTTCTTCCATTGACTGCCCTTAGTCCTTGATTCAGACACATTGAATTAATTTGGATCACCAGATCAGTCCATCTTTTTACTGGGGCCAGTTCTAGTTTAGGTACCCCCCACTGGCTATCTTGGTCGTATACAAAATAAGATTCGCCACCCGATAATGGTTCAAAGTTTACATTAAAATCTCCAGCAATAATCACCTCTAGTTTTGAGAAAAATTTTCTATAAGGCCTTCGAGGACAACAAGAGTATCCGACTTCCGCCCCCCTGTGCTCCTAGCATACACATTATAAATGCATAGAGGTTTAGCTCCGTTAAGTACAAGGGAGAGGATCTGTATATCCTTGTGGTTAGAGGTAAGCTCCTTTACAATGATCCCCGAATCTTGTGTGACCCAAATAGTTAATCCCCCCGAAGGTCGTCCTTTGTCTCCTTTTACAGCTGCAATACTAAAATTCAAATACCCTGGGAGATATAATGGGTCAAGGAGCCATGTTTCTTGGAATATACAGATGGTAAACTGACTGACAAACAAGGCCCATTCAGGGCTTTGCACCTTGGTACTCAACCCTGCAATATTCCATGACAATATTGAGCCAAATATGTCAAACTCTGTCGATCGACTTGCATCAGGGTTCAGGTCTGATGTGCTAACACCCCCTTTGTTGACCCCCATATCTAATAGGTGACAAGAGTTACTCATGTGAATGTCCTGAAATACAGATACGTCTAAGTTCCGGTTTGATGGAATGTCTTTTCTACTATGCTCCACTATTTCTTGAGGAGCACAAAGTGCTCCTGTATGGGTTCTCAGTGATGCAGTTAGGGTGGATAGAGATTGATTGTCATGATGTTTACCATTAGTGTCATCACAGGTTAGTCAATCAATTGAATCCAAGGATGACCTGCCCACTCCTGCCCCCTGTGATTGAGTTCCCGTTTCATTCAGCCACTGTTGGGGGGGGTAAAGATCTAATTTGAATGGTCAAATGATCCGGAGAACAAGACCTGAACTCCAGCGTTATTACATTTTGTGCGATGTTTGTGTTTTTAAATGTAAGTTCTATACAATCAGTCCCATGTTCTGGGTGCGAGAGCCTGGAAGCCCTGGTGATGTCTTCCCTTATCACTGATCGGCATCCTCTGGCATGCCTAATCCAGTGGATAGCCTTGGTTGTCATTGAATCTGTGGTTTCCAGGTTCTTGCCTACACTTAGTTTAGGGACATTCACCATGTAAACTTTAGATAAGTCAGGAGGTATAGGTCGAGACAGGGAGGGACATTTCCTGGGAATACTTTTTGGGGTGTTTCTAGTGGTGATAGGGGTGTTAGTAGGCATATCTGAGAGTTTTACGTGCCCATTATTTATAGCTCTTTCAAAAGGTTTGGGTTTAGATGTTTTCACTGATAGGGGCTTTGCTGACGCCTCTATTACTTTACCTTGTTTAGCAGGCAAAATATGCGCTTTGGTCTGGGTGCTACCCCTATGCTGCTGTACTACCGGGCATTGGGGTGTTACCTTTTGCTTCTCAACAATGCCAGTGCTCAACTGTTTTATAACAGGATTACAGGTGGGGCAGGTGTTCCCATTAGTGATTACCTTATGAATTTTAGAAGTTAAAATGTCAACTTTATCTTGCATGCAATGTATAAAGCTACATAGACGGTTCACTAGGCTACAGAGTTCAGAAATATCATTCCCAGTTTCTGAAGTGGGTATGTGCTGATTGTCCTCCAATCTCTGGCCATGGAAGGCATCAGATGGTGTTTGTTGGGTCAAAGGAACCCCATTCTCATTTCCAGAACAGTCAATATCTGTAAGAGGTACGTACCTGTTTGAGCACAATACAAGTGGGTTAAGCGGGCTATGAGAAGAATTTCCAACCTCAATATCTATTATGGTTGGACCATTGTTTGGGGTGTCCCCTATCTGCTCATCAATATTAGGATTAGACTTTTTCTTTAAGAACATCCCAGGAACAACAGTCACACCTCGTTTGCCTTTCTTCTGTATTGAGTCAGTTACATCATCCCCTTCCATGTCTATTGCAATGTTCTCTAATGGTGGCTTGGATGTGAGGATGAGACTACAATCTTCAATCAACTCTTCAATACGTGTCAATACACAGTTTTCTCCTGCATGTTTGGGTGTTTTTGTGACTTTAGTAGCTTTCTTGGACTTTCTCCTTTTCACCCGGGAGCTCGGCACATCTATGACACCCTCCAATGATTTCCTTTTCCCCATTATGAGTGATCGCAAAAGCACAGTACCTTAGGTGGTAGAGGGGCAATGGAGATAATATAAGTGGCGTGGCCCTGCCCTGCCTCCTCCGGCCCCGGACGGCCACAGACGGCCCGCCCTTTGTCCGGGCTTCGTCCGGCGCGTCCCGCAGTTGCGGGAGGCGTTCCTTCCTTATCAAGCTCCTCCGGGCACGGTGTTGCTGGCGTCAGGTGGGCGCCGCCGGGGCACCTGAGGGGTGTAGTCCTGCCGTCCCCCTCACGGCATTGGCTGGACTCTCCCCGGTGCGGCCGTTCCCCTCACGGCAATTGCAGAGTGCTGGACGCTGGACGCCTGGTGAGTTCTGCAGAAAGCTGCCCCAGTGAGCACTCGGCGCTCCTTCCTTATCAAGCGCCTCCAGGCGCGATGTTGCTGGCGTCAGGTGGGCGCCGCCGGGGCACCTGGGGATAATCATTGGATTTGTTTGTCCATGACCCAGTAGAAGATTTTAATTAATTTGAAAGTGCTGTTCCCAAATTTCCCAAAAGTTTGTTTCCTGTTTCTATCGAGGTTATTGATTTTAATGGTGTTATTTAACCAGTTTGTGTGACTTGAAGAGACTGGTTTAACCCAGTTAATGCATATTTCTCTTTGCGCTAATAGCATTAAAACAAAGAGTAATCTTTCCTGTTTTTTATTTAATTTATTTCTATCAGCACCTGTATTGTTGTGTATCCCAAAAATTATAAGAGAAGTACTTACAGTTATGTTGGTTCCCAGTACCGTGTTCAGTGTCTTACCAATCTCCTCCCAATAGTTGGTTATTGCGGGGCATTTTTGAAACATATGGATGTCATCCACTCTTGCTTCTCCGCACTTGGGGCAGAACATAATATTAGTTCCTTTGAAGTATCTTTGACATGGAACCCCTTGTAGGTTTTGTGAACAGTCATGGAGATGCCTTCTTATGGGTATACTACAAGAATATTCATTTTTAAATGCTGTGCAACCAAAATATCATAGCGAGAATATTGAGAACTAAATTATTGCCAAGAGAAGTATACATAGGTAAGTTAAGATTTACTATACTTAACTCAACATATGCCTTCACACTGTAAATCCAATTCATGGTACACCAATGTGAAGTTGAGAATAATAAATTCTAATAATATTTACTTACACACACATATATATATTCACTGAAAAACCAAAGGTTAAAGTAACGTTTTAGTTAGGCGAGTATGTCAGTGACAATATTATTGTTTTGATCTAAACAAAACACAGGAATTCCAAGTTTTAGTTAACTGAGCTAACTTTAATTTGCACCAACACCATGCACTGCTTATGACCTCACATATCACATCCCTCATGACATGACATAATTTATGACATCGCAGATGACATCTCAAATGACATCACCGATGATATCATAGATAACATCATACCATGCATGTGTTGGTTTGTTTTATAGTATACATAGTGGTGTGTAACTACAATATTACTTTTCTACCTAATTTTTTACTGCATGTGTCCAGCTAATCGATTTAAATATTTACAAAATGCCCTTGCTCCTAATTTACCATAGGTATGTAGAGTTATTCAAAAAGTTATACATTTTTTAATTGAAGAGTAACTTTGTGTGCAGGTGACAGCTGACGACTTGCGTTTATTATCTTTCACACAAGTTTTTTTGGTACTGCAGGGCAAAGATTTTACTTACCACAAACTTAGTATTGTAAGCAGCCTCGAGTTATTAGATTAAGACATCTTAGCATGACAATTTCTTCTTCACATTGAAGACTATGTGGGCCAGGTACTAATCTATGTTCATGTGCTTGTTTGCTTCGGAAGATGGCCTGTCTGTAAGGTTTTCATCACATTATAAACTCTGCAGGTAGTATGATCTTTAGCACCTTCTGACCTTGGCAATTTTAAGTGAATAGTCTCTCTTTGGACAAGTTTCACATAGAGTGCACACCATTCTTAGTAAAGACTTTGTAATATTATATGGTGTATTTCTCATAGAGTTTCACTGTCTGCAAACATTGTGGTACGGAGTAAACTCTCCCCATAAACAGTGTTAACAGTACCCACTTTTCTACTTATATCCACTTCTTTTCTCAATGTAGGTTTAGTTACTGTCAAGGGTTTGATACAGGTAAGCACTGTCCATGTTAGGGCATTAATTATGTAACATGACATCAATATGTGGAGGAACGTCGTTTTCCCTGAACAATTGAACATTTTGCGCAGGATATGTTACCCTTTCATCTGTGGTTTATAGTCAACATGAATGTGGCTACCCATGAAGTGTATGGTATAGGGTCTATGGTGTACTCAGCACAATTTGGCTTTACTTATGGGGTTGTGTGTATTATAGCAGTACTGATGCTTCATGTTATTCTGAGCTGTTTTGCACTTACTTTCACAGCTCTAACGCTATACCCATTTATAGAGCAATGTGTACAAAAGAACCATAGATGATGCCATCAGTGATGTAATAAATTATGTCACAGAACATGTCATGAGTGATGTAAGATGTGAGGTCATTAGCAGTGCATTTCAGGGACACAAATTATAGTTAGCTCTGCACACTATAACTCGTAAATTTCAGTGTTGTTTTAGTTCAACTTGTTAATGTTGTCACTGACATATTCACCTAACAACAACTAGAAGACTTTGTGTTAGCTCCCGCTTGGCGGAAGATTAAAAAATGCACCAGCCAAGCAGGAACACACACAGGTTTCCCTGCCTGCACCACTGCAGGCATGGAAACTGCTATGTTCCTGGGATGGGCTCCGGAGACATAGCTATTGAGCTGGCCCCGGGGGATGGGGTCCCCCTGGGCCTTTGATGGCTCACGATTGGGACCTCATGGCCCCCCTTCCTTAGTTAAAAAAATCAGCCCCAGGGATGGGCTCCCTGTGGCATTTTAGACTTGGGGAATGGGGCTACATGGCCCTTTCCCATGTTCAGTCATTTTGGCCTTTGGGCTGTGCTTCCTGGGGCCTTTGGAGACTCGAGGAGGAGGTTGTATGGCCCCCACTCCTTTGTTATTGAAATTGGCTGCATGGCATGGGGTTACCGGGGCCTTTGGAGGCCAGGGCAGGGAGGTTACAGGCTCACCTCCCCTTATATGTAGATTTTGATTCCAGGAGTGGGCTCCCCAGGTCATTTAATAGCGCAGAGAAGGTTGCAGCCCAGCCCCTCTCCCCATTTTTCATGATTTCAGCCCAAAGGGTGGGCTCTGCTGGCCTTTAATGGCTTCAGGAGGGAGCCAATGCCACCCTGCTCCCCATATTAGATACAGCCTGGGGATGGGCTCCCTGGGGCTTTCAATGACTGCAGCCCAGCTGCCATTTTGTTGTGCTTTTCTTTGATCCTGCGGGAATGCCATTGGACCATGGCCATTTTTGCTAGTTTTTGGGGACATTTGGCCTCAGGGGGAGAGGGCTCTGGGTTGCTCTCTTGGGCCTAGGGGGTCAGGGTTTCCCTACCCTGTCCCCTTATATTAAGTTTTATGTTTGTCTCCAGGACAGGGGACTAAGTCCCAGATTCCTGTAATGGCTTCCAACAACACTTTTCTGATGTTGCTGGCAACCGATCATTGCCCTTGCTCTTGCGGTAGTTTGACTCCCACAGGTGCCAGATGGCACAAGGGAAATAAAGCTCCCTGGCCCAATCAGAATGCTCTATTTTTATTGCAGCTTCCTCAAGTGTATTTTGAGCTTCTCTCTGCCCCACCTGTCTCGATATACATTTATTTTTTAACTTTATTTGTCATAAACTACCAAGCGGATTCACAGCAAATCACAAAAAGCACAATCTAAAAAGCTAAGAACCAGTTTTCTGCCAAATTTGGTGAATTCCTTTCAGCAGTTTTTGCTGTAGCCCTTCTTAAATAAGTCTATGGAAAATGCATGGTTAGTTTGTGTTTCGGTACCCCCTTTATTCTTTGCCTGACGGATCACCTCGAAACTTTACATTCACAAACAAGACAAAAAGTAACAATTTTTGGAAAGTTTTGTGGAGATTTGTCAAATGGGGCCTTAGTTATCAGCAACACAAACAACGCTTTTCCTTTGGAACAGCTGACCTAACTATAAGTACCCCATTGACACCCACCGCTGGATAAAATATATATTTCAGTGCTGGAAAAATTAAATAGCAGGATTTTTATCTTGTTCAAGATGGATATGTTCTGTATGATGTCATTGGAGGCACATGCATACATGACTCAAGCCAGACATAAGACCCACAAGACCAGGATAATTTTCCTCTGTGAGAATGAATACAATGATACAGAAGTATTATGGGAAAAATGCCTTCAGTAAGTATGAATTGAGTGGTAAATTTGGGAAATGGGAGTGCACTTAACTTGCCAGTAGAAGAGATAACAGATTCCCTCATGCAAATATGTTTTCCTTTAGGCAAAAGTTCTTCAATTGTAATGTTGGAGACCTTAACTTTTGTGGCCAAAGTCAGAAAGAAAGGGGAGAGTTTGGATGGTGTCCTGGTTATGTAAAGGATGAATAATTGGAACTTAATTAAAAGCATGCACTGCATACATCAGAAGGGTGTTATGTTAAAATATTAAGCACAAAAATATGTTGCCAATGTATCATTGTCAGAATATTGACTACCATAATATTACTAAAATAGTTATACAGCAATAAGTATACTTTGGCTTTGTATTTCCACATCTACACACCCTTTAGATATTTACATTGGGGGAAACAAATGTGAGGGGTTAATTATAGTTTGTCTAAACTTACCTTTGTATTCTTGCCTTCACAATATTTTTGTACTTGATATTCTAAGATATTTTTGTAGCATTTAATTTAAAAGCCCACATTAGAACTGTTTCACTATTGAAGTGCAGTTCTACCCCAAGAAATCCAGAAAATTGGTTTTCCAAGAGGTACAGCTTAATGATGGCCCTAAAGTATATGACTTTGTCAGGTAATCTAGATTTAGGTTTGATCATATCAAGCTCTATTCCCATCAATCAAAATTGAAGTCATGTCCATTTGCATCTGTCTTGTCCCAGCAATCGTGCGACCCATCAGACATTCATCAACAATGATTGGTCATTGTTTTACAGTTGCTAGCTCCCTCTCTTCCTTAAAATAGGAATTATTTAAGATCATGGTCATTCTTTTCTAGATATCTCACCTCTCCCTAGTGACACACCAGGAGTGTTGTGGAAAGTTAAAAGACTGCATAGGGCAAGCTTTTGCAACAATAGTATGACACCTGAGCAGAATATTTTTGTAACTGTATAAAAAACAGAAGATGGGTTTCCACCCCATTATTTCTCACCTCTGCTAATTCATACAAGGGATATGAGAGAAAAAGATTATCCTTGTTTGTGTGGAGATTCACCAATGTTCCCTATTTATGAGCTAGGCAATGAATCATCCTAAAATCCCTTTACTTATTCTTGGGGATAAGAATAAGCAATGACAAAATGAAATTCTGAATATGTAAATCTCAATAAAGCCTGCCACCATGTTCTATTGCTCTCCTGTGTCACTGTTTTCTTTTATGAAATACTAAAATGTAATTGGAAAATTTGTAAAAGACGTTTTTTGTTGTTCTGCATAATATGCCTTAAATGCTACAAGTGTGCCCTTGCAGGGGTCCTATGCCCATTTTTCTGTAGGGCTTATCATGCTGCACCTCATTGATGAGACCCAACATTACCGGAATTTTATGGGATTGCTTGTGTCCCTTCCTAGGGGGGATCAGGTTAGGTTGTTTTTGGGCTTAACTCTTCCTATTGGAGCAGAACCAATTTTGATTTGCCTATGTCTGGACTCTATTGAAGTGGCATAGTGGAAAAATGACAATGGACTGGAATGCAGCCCAAATAATTACTATTGTTTGAGAATAATTGAAGTACTTCATTCAATGGATTTCAAGTTTTAGGATTTTTTTTCCTTCTAAGTGAGATGCACTAAAGGCCCATTTCCAATATCGTCCGGAAGGCCCTCCCAGAGCCAACCCTAGTCTTTCCTTGCGAACGATCTGTTCGGGGAACCTGTCCATCCAAACGACAAAGTACGATGCACAAAAGTCTCCAAATTCGGAAAAACACGTACGCTCCAATTTCGGCTCTATTTTCCCAACAAGAAGCCTCCGTATAGGCTAAATGGAGTCATCCATTTCCCAATCAGTTCGCGGCCGGCCAAGTACAATGCACACTTCCTATGTACCAAACAGGTCACCACCTCCAGCATATCAGAGCATCCGGAAGAGCAGTGTTTCAGCTCTGATTCAGGCCACAACACGATCTTAGCGAATGAGATCGAACACTCACGAATACGATTGTGTATGTTATCCCTATACTGTCGATTCTACAACCATAACCGACGTGTTCGTCACAGACGGTAAATCAGACACCTACCACACACAAAAATGTCACTACACTGCTAAAGGCAACATAATACACAGTTTGTAAGAAACTACTGTCCATACTGGGGTAGGAATAATACTTGCAGCAATGTAGAGGCGAAGGTGGTGAAGGCCGGCAAACACTCCCTGCGTTGTTCACCCCATAAGGGGCTGGATGCCTAGCACTCCCCCAGCGTTGTTCACCCCATAGTGGGATGGATGCCTAACACTCCCCCTGTGTTGTCCAGCCAATAGGGGGTGGATGTCTAACTCTCCCAGCCATCTAATGACCATAGGGGGTTGGATGCCTAACACCCCCTGCATTGACCACCTCATAGGGGGTGGATGCCTAACACTCTCCATGTGTTTTCCAGGCCATAGGGGTGGCTACCTAACACTCCTCCTACATTATTCACCCCATAGGGGGTTGGATGCCTAACACTTCCCCTGCACTGTCCACCCTATAGGGGGGTGGATGCCTAACAATCCCCCTGCATTGTCCAACCCAGAGGGGGGTGGATGCCTAACACTCCCAGCCATCTATTGCCCATAGGGGGGGTGAATGCTTAACACTCCCTCTGCATTGTCCTCCCCATAGGGGGTGGATGCCTAACACTTTCTGCATTGTCCACCCCATAGGGGGGTGAATGCCTAACACTCCCCCTGCATTGTCCACCCCATAGTGTGGTGGATGCCTCACACTCCCTGCGTTGTCCACCCCATATGGAGGCGGATGCCTAATACTCCCTCTTTTGTCATGCCAAATTGTGCTTTTGGGTGAAAACAGACAGCAATGTTTACCCATAATGTGGTATTAGGGACAACTCCCCCCCCCCAGCATTTTAGTGACAACAATGTGAATTAGGGGCTCAACCCCTCAGCATAGTCCTGCAATTAGAGTTTGGGGGTTAAGCCCACCAGCACGTTAGTGACAAAAAGGTAATTTGGGGGTGGTCAACCCCCTACATCGTCCTGCAATTAAAGTTTGGATGTCTAAGCCCTCAGCACTTTAGTGACAAAAAGGTGATTTTGGGGCTCAACACCCCAACATGGTCCTGCATTTTGGTGTTTAGGGGCTAAGTCTCCCAGCACTTTGGTGATAAATGTGATTTTGGGGCTCAGCTCCCAGCACAGCCCTGCAACACCAACAGCAATGTAGTGACAAAGTGGTGTATGTGGGGCAAATACCCACAGCACTGTTGAGGCAGAGTGTTGTGGGGGTTACTTTCCCTCAGCCATGTGCAGCCAATCAACGCTTTTGGGGGCAAACACTGCCAACAATTTTAAACTGCACAATATGACATGGGACCATCCAAAATGCATCAACACACATGTCTGCTACCAGCAGTGACAAATACAAATGATTTGATCACAAAGTCCTGTTTCGATGACATCAAGTTCTACATAGTGGTAGCAATGTTTACTGGCAAACCTAAGGAATGTGCCGAGTTGAGATGTAGAAGGCCCATGGATAGTAGATAAAGAAACAAAACACACCATCCACTCAATGCTCTTCAAAGATAGATAAAATACATGGGTGGAGATGCACAAAGATAACTGACCAGACACACACTGCTGAACAAACACAACATGTACATGAGTGGGGAAGTTTGCTTAGCCTGTGATGACACACATGACAGGGGGCTGAACACCACTGAACCATACGTGTGTTGAGTTCAATCAGAACGTATTACATATAGTGCTTGTATTAGCAATATGTGCAATCAGGCATTGGTTGATGAGTGGGTGCACCAGAGTCACATGCGGGCCAAGCATGGGGGAACACCAAAAACCACATCAGAAGACTGACACACTTCCACAGTTCCCTCCAGGCCACAGCACTGTGCCTTCAGTATCCTGTCTAGTGAGCAGCTGTGATGCAAATTGAGGATGAGGACCAGACTTTTCAGCACATACACTGTTGCACACTGTGTCACGTGCCTTGCAAGAAACACTATCATCTCACATACACAGACATGACTCCCAGGGCATGGCTGTTACAGGGATGCTGCATTGTAGGTAGGGGCCTTGCCGGGAGCCAAGGCACATTTTGCCACTCCAAACACCACCCACCTTGCTCACCAGCGTGGTCCATGATCAAAACCTCCCTTGACAGGTGACATTGCAGAAGCCACCATGACAGTGTTGATCACTCGATGTATGACAATGAATCCATTATTGACCAGCCATAATTGTGATCACAATACAAACATGGGTCCATGTACTGTTGTGTGTGCCTAATAGTGGAACTCATTATCAGGTAGGTACACCCAGCACTCCACATACTCAGAAAAATCACATTTGAGAGTGAAACAAGAGGTGACAGACACACATATGTATTTGACACAATGCCACATCATCTGTCCACCACAACACACACTTAAACCCTGCAGGGCAACAGGAGTACACCTACTCACAGAAGGATGCCATTGTGACTAGTCAGTGTACATTGAAGCACAGAAGAGACTGACCCCAGACCCACACAAGTCCACTGACACACAAAAGTGAATCATTAGCTTCCCACTTTAAACCAACCCGAAGTGGTTGTGTCACAGCTGTCAGCACTACATGTCTAGACCACATTCCTACTTGCTGTGACGAAAAGCATGGATAAACAGCAATGTAGGAGACACTCACCATGTGTGGCCTGGGGGCGCTGCACACAACAACTCTGCAAAACATTTACAGTGTCAACTTGTTTGCATGTCAATCACAGCAACTCTGCATATAGCTACTAAAGCTGCAATATGTGCAGCTCATCACTAATGCCATTTTGAAAATGCAGAGTGTGTACTGCAGAAGACTTGGAAAACACATGGGTCAGCAGATATAAGAAAAAACAACAGGGTCTGTAGGCACCAACGCACAGCCAAATGTGTAAGATAATCTGCCTGCACTGGTGACAACGACAGGGGGTCTGTGTTAATCTGTGGCTCACAAACCAAACACACATAGCTATACACAAGCCATGGAAAATGTGTGCATTTGGTGAGGAGGGTGTAAGTGTGCATACTGGAATATGCATTGGCCGCATTTGGAAGTTGAACACTGTCCCTGAATCCTGAAATCCGTCAAGGAGACGTATAAATAAGGCAGGTTGCCTGCAGGCTACAGGATAGAGTACAATGTGCTGATTGGGAGTACTCTTTGACACAAACAAGGCCCACACTTGCAAAACCAGATGACAGAATCAAAACATGCTGGTGATGCTAACATAAATGGAACTGGGTGAAATGTTCCTGTGTCACATGTGATTTTTCTCACAGTGCAGGCTCTGACCTCTCCACAACCAGGCATCTTATCACAATGACTCAACTCTCCCTTACAACTTTCTGCCACTCGCC
>NW_028248159.1:0-94287 GCF_964263255.1 Lissotriton vulgaris
CTGTTGCAGAGTTATAATTTCGGGTGTCAATACTAACTGAGCCAGTAAGACCCTAAACCAACAGAATATCACTCATTTTATATATATATATATATATATATATATATATATATATATATATATATATATATATATATATATATATATATTTTTTTTTCCACTGAAAAAAACTATATGTTTCAGGGGTGTTATAATTAGTTGGACAATTCACTCGTACAAAACCATTGAAATTCCCCTGTTATAGTTTGTTGTACTGCTGATGATGTCACATCTTACATCATTCATGACATGGTCAGTTACATCACTGATGACATCACTGATGACATCTCAAATGGTATCACTGATGACATCATTCACATGACAATCTGATACATCTTATCATTCACTAGAATAACTTTTTAACACTCATTATAAAATATGAAGCACCATACTTGAAAGCATTGACACACCAATACAAGTTTCTAAAAGGCCACTTAGTGATTCCTAGATCTACACACACATCTAAACACTTACCTATAGATTCACTTATACATTCTATACTTATTACCTACTGGCGATCGCCAGTAGGTAGTTATAGTTAGGACCTATTATCCATAGGAAAACTGCAGCATTCTATTTTGACAATAACTTTGGTGTCGATTGATGACAAACTTTTGGCCAGCTCAGTTCTGCTCCTTCCCTGAAAGTTTGGGGGTTATTGGTGAAGCAGGGGATGAGAAAAAAGGGGGTCCCAAAACGTGTTTTCCCCATGCAATTTCCCATAGGAACTTTAGCCACGGTTACAGCTCGAATGGCTGAACGGAATTACACCACATTTGGCAGAGAGCTTGTCCTCGGTTCCGACTTGTGCCTCTGTCAATCTGTTCAGTAGTTTCTTTGAAACTTACGGTTAAAGTCATTTATATATCTATGGGCGCGGTGGATCTGCGGATTGTGCAGGGTTGGCCTAGTAGGATAAGGGCACCGTCCCGATCACACGCTCAATTCTAATTGGCTGTCAAGCAGTTGTAAACATTCGAAATCGGGAACTGTTGGCAGCCATTTTGTGCCTCAGTAGAATTGAGGCTGAGGAAGTCATTGAAATATGTGTGCAACGTGTGAGAAGGGGGCAGGGTAGACACATCCTTACCCCCTAGGTCTGCTCAGGGGGTCGCAGAAGGACCCGTAGGGCCAAAAAAGTAAGATGGTATTTTTCTTTTTTTTTAAAAGTCACGGGATGCACGTCGGGGAAAAACAATTATTAATATTATTTTTTTTAATTGCGGAGTGCGTGTAGGGTCCGCGAATTTCGCCGCAGAAAAATAAAGAAAACGAAGCATGGGCGAGAAATAAGGGAGGTCCCAAAACATGTTTTCCCCATGCAATTTCCCATAGAACCTTTAGCCACGGCTACAGCTCAAACTTCTGAACAGAATTACACCAAATTTGGCAGAGAGGTGGTTCTTAGTTCCGACTGGTGCCTTTCGCATATCTGGTGTCAATCTGTTCAGTAGTTTCTTTGAAAATTACGGTTAAAGTCATTTATATATCTATGGTTGCAGTGGATCCGCAGATTGTGCGAGGATTGGCCTCGTAGGATAAGCGCACCGTCCCGATGGCACGCTGAATTCTAAGTGGCTGTCAAGTGGTTGTAAACATTAAAAATCAGGAACTGTTGGCAGCCATTTTGTGCCTCGGTAGAAGTGAGGATGAGGAAGTCAGTGAAATATGTGTGCAAAATGTGAATAGGGGGCAGGATAGACACACCCTGACTCCCTAGGCATGCTCAGGGGGTCACATAAGGACCCATAGGCCCAAAAAGTAAGATAGTATTTTTCTTTTAAAAAAAAGTCACGGGATGCACGTCGGATCCGCGCATTTTGCTGCTGAAAAAAAAGAAGCATTTACATCAATCTTATGTGTTTAGATCTTGGGTGGCTCCAAAAAGAGCCCTTGTGTTTATTGAGAGATTTTCGTACCTACAAGTAAGTACCGATGCAGAGTCTAAAGTTTATGAGGAAGACTCGGTTTCCCTCATCTGTAAAACGAACACCATCTCTCCTATAGATGCCATGAATAATGAAATGCAGATTGTTGTGGTATATGGACCCCATTCTATAGTCTCAGAGAAAAGCAGAAACAGATTTATTCACATGTTTCCTAGCTTTCTTAATCTGTGGACAAAATTTATTGGACCAGTTCCGTTTTTGCCTTTGGCATATGTTAGAATAGACAAAGGCAGTTTGGGGGAAAAGTGACATCAATTCTCCAAAGGTATCCTTCATAAGCACTTCCAGACCTACCCCAGTCAAAATGCCTAGGTCATTGCCACCACAGTGCACAATTATGACGTCACGGTGTTGGAGTTGTAAAAAGGATTTCACCAATGGCATCAATTGGTGACACTTTAACCCCTTCCGTGCGGCCGCGATTTTTCCCGTGTGCGGCCGCCGGACGAACACGGGCGGGCCATGACGAACCCCAGCCGTCATCAGCACACGAGCACCGTAGTGCATGACGGCTGGGGTTCGTCACCAGCATGGAAGGGGTTTTAACCCTCTCTGTCCAATCCATTTAATGTCTACGTTTTGTAAACCTAGCTCTTTGTGAATTCCTTTTTGTTCTGCTTACCTTTGGCTCCAGAAAATATAGCTGTGTCCTACAATCCACACTTTAAGCATGTTGAAGGGAGGTCTTAATGTACTCAGATGGTCTCTGTAAATGAAGGGCCAGTTTGAAAAGTAATACTTTTCTAAAATGGTGGATAAGATGCAGTTTACAAAAAAATTAGAGAAATGATTGGTATTTTGAAAATATTCTACAATGAAAACTAGGGTGCATGTTTCTGTATTTTGAAAGCCTGATTCCTATTGGTTAACAAAAGTTGATAGAAGGGAACATTACATAAGATAAGCTGGTATATTGAGAAGTCAAGCACACTTGCTGTTTTGATTAGTAACATTGTTTTATGAAGTGTTTCTATGGTAACAGGCAGAAGGCAGAATGGGGGTAGGGTTCAAATGTATGCCATTTGGAAAGGATTGAAATGTCTAACCAATAGAAATGTGTGTTTGGTTTTGTATTAATGTGGTAAGGAGTGTGATTTGATGTTCTGGTGTATGTGTGTTGAAAATGAGAGGGAAACTCTGCCATTCTATAGTTCTGGTGAGAGGTGTTGAAAACAGAGATTTTGAATAAGAAAATCTGCTGTGTGACTGACATACTTTTTATTCTACAAAACAATTGGAAAGGTGAGTTATTCATTTGTGAGGGACTGTATGTGGTGCATTTTGGTTTTAATCAGAGTAATGTTTTTGTTCTGCTAAAGTGAAGGGAATATATTTTTTTCTCTAGAATGTTATTGAGATTATGTGTGCATTTAGAAACATTCTGAGATAAGCAGTTGTTTATTTTATGTGTTTGCACACAGATAACTATGCTGTTCTCTTGTTTTGTTAGAATTAGAAACCAGTAACCTTTTATTTATTTGCAAAAATGAGTGTACATTAAAATGGAGTACTCATTCTAGACTATGAAATGTGTTTTGGTAAAATAGAAGAGATAGTGTTGCTTGTCTAAAATCACACAGGGGTATATATTATCGAGAACGGCGATAATGGGATTGATAATATGCTCTTGTGAATTCCTATAGCATACCAGGTTCTGGTGTTAACCTGGGCTGATATGGGAATTCACAAGGGCATTTTATCAAGCCCATTATCGCCGCTTTAGCGGCAGTTTCCTGTCACTAAAACGACGATAATGTTATTGCCGTTTTTGATAATATGCCGCACAGTGTGTCTTTTGCATTTAGGTATCACTCTGAGAGAAGCATTTTGGTACTTCGGAGCATATTATCAAGCAGGACGTTAAAAATTATTGTTGTTTTAGCGGGAGAAAACTGCTGCTAAAGCAGCTATAATGGGCTTGATAATATGGACTTGTGAATTCCAATAGAAACCTATGTTCTAGTATGAACATGGGCTTCTATTGGAATTTTTGACGGCATATTATCAAGCCCATTATCGCAGCTTTTGCAGTAGTTTTCTGCCGCTAAAACAGCGATAACTTTTACGCTCTGCTTGATAATATGCCCCTTCATGTATTTTCCGACATCGAATTGGTTAAAAACGTATTGTGTTCTACCATTTTGGTAGAATTAGAAAATAGTCATTGGTTATGTGTTTCCAAAATTAGTTTAGTATTAATAGTAAAATGCAGTTCTGAAATATGTATAATGTATGGTTGATGTTTTTGCTGACAGATAAGTACATGTAGTCTTGCACTGACACTTCCACCACTATGATTCCCTACACTACCCAAACTCTACTACACTATTGTAAACCCTTAATCTACCTCGAGCATGACCACCTACACTACTTATTCACCACTTTACTACCCTAAACTTTAAATCCACACCAGCAGAACCTCCTACACTAGCAAAACACCTGTTTATTTCCTAGAACACTACAGTACCACGACCCCCTACACTACACAAACACCACTGCACTACCTTAAAGCCTAAAACGCTCTCCCTAGCATGATTTCTTATGGTACATAAATACCACTGATGTATGCTAGAACACTACCCCAGTATGACTCCCTATATTACCTAAACACCATTTCACTACTCTAAAGCTTAAATCTATCACACCAGGATCCCTTACACTACCGAAACACTACTTTAGTATCTTACTACTGAATTTATAAGGAATATTGTTATTTGTCTAGAATCACACAGTGAGTCTGTGCATTTAGGATTCAGTCTTAGAGAAGTATTTTGGTAGTTCATGTTATGTTATATGTTATGTAATACTGGATTTGTAACGCGCACTAATACTCTTGAGTGTCCTGGCGCAGAAGTTTGGCTGGGGCAGAGGTGGAAGACAGATTAGATGGCCTGACTGAACAGATGTGTTTTTAGGTGCATTTTGAAGAGTTGGAACTCTTGTATGAGTTGAAGATCTGGAGGGAGTGCATTCCAGGCCTCAGCCGTTTAACAGAGAGTGACTGGTTCACCTCGAGGCGTTAAAGAGGAGTCTTGCCACGGCATTCTGTATAATTTGAAGTTTGCGCAGAAGATAGCCGGGCATGCCTATGAACAAAGCATTGGCATAGTCCAGCCTCGACAAAATCAGGGCACGGGCGAAGGTCTCTTTAGCCACTCTCGGAAGCAATGGGAAGATTTTCCTGAGTACCTTGAGGGTACCAAAGCAGACTCCCATCAGTTTTTTGGTCAGGAAACCGCAGGTCCTCGGTGAACCATACCCCCAAATTTCTTGCAGTTCCACCCTCCGACCGTGGGCTAGGGAAGTTTGGAGGCCATAAGCAGTGTCTGAAATCTAAAGGAAACTGACCGTATAGGAGGACCTCCGATTTATCCTCATTACATTTGAGAGAGGCTTGGGCCAGCCAGCGAAATACTGATGCTAGGCTTGACTGAGCAGCATCAGTGGCCAGGTCCGAGCCCCTCCAAGTAAATAGCAGCTGAGTATCATCAGCATACGTTATAACTTTTGCTCCCAGCTCCTCTGCCAGGTATACCAGAGGGGTTAGGTATATATTAAAAAGCAGGGGACTTAAAGTGGAGCCCTGCAGAACCCCCGTTGCAAGGTTCCTGACAGAGGAAGCACATGGAGCCATGCAAACCTGCTGCGAGCAAGAATCCATTCCCAGACCAGGCCCGAAATCCCGATAGCAGAAAGCCTGGGCAGGAGCAGCTGGTGGGGCACTGTGTCAAAGGCGGCAGAGAGGTCGAGTAAAATCAGGGCCGGCCTGCCCCCCCATCAAGACACTCTCTAATGGCCTCTGACATTTTCACCAGAGCAGTCTCCGTGCTATAGGCAGACCAAAAATCTGACTGAGCAGGATGCAGAGCACCAAATGCTTCCACAAAAAGTCTCCAGCTGCCGAAAGGCCACCTTCTCGCAGACTTAGGCCAAGGCTGGCAACAGCAAGATAGGTCAGTAGTTAGCAAGGACCAAAGGGTCCAGTGTGGGTTTCTCCAGAACGGGTAGCAGTTTATCCCGTTTCCATTGGGCCGGCACCACAGCCGTCTGAAGAGAAAGATTGACAATGTCTACTACCACTGGACAAACCTCCTCGGCTACGCCGGCTAGTACACAAGCCGGACAGGGTTCAGAGGGGGAGCCAGACTTAAGAGAGCTAAGAATGGCCAGAATGTGTGACTCAGAAGTGGGCAGAAATGAGGTAAGCCTAGCGGAGACCGCACACAGGATGTGGGGGGTCCCGGAGGAAGGGGTCTCCTCAATTCTGAGATGTGAACCAACACTATCCTGGATCGTTAGTATTATGTACACAAAATAGGTGGAAAGGTCCTCACACCATTGTTGGGAGACCGGTAGCGATATCTGTTCTGCACAAGGAGATAAAAAACTCAAGACAATAGCAAAGATTTCCTTACAATTGTTCCGAGCCAGCGCAAATCTCCCGGCAAGGAAGTCACTTTTGGCTTGCCTAATGGCCATATAGTACTCCCTCTGTGCTAAGCGCAGGGTCCTCTTAGCGGACATGCAATAATTCTGGCGCCAACATTGCTCCAGATTGTTACACTCAAATTTCATGTCCCTGAGTTTAGTGGAATACCAGTGCTGCGAGGGGAGAGAGTGCTGATTGCAGCCACTGTTGGCTTTGGAGCTGGCACAGAGCCCCAGGCTGATCCAGTGACCAAAATTGACCTCCGCCCCTTCTAGGTCCGTGGCGGGAGTCGGACGGGACCGGCGTTGGGCCATAGAGAAGGATGGGAGATTAATCTTCCTGGTGAGTGGATCAGGAGAACATGATTAAAATGATGGTCTGACCACGTTACCGGCTCCGCATCATTGACTTGGATATGGAAGTTGGAACAGACCAAGTCAATGAGGTAGCAACCCACATGGGATGGCAACATCAAATGTTGTGTCAGCTGAGCTATGCCTAGGGAATCCAGGAGAACCCTGACTTCGGAAGCGGCCGGGGTATCCAGATGAATGTTAAATTCCCCTAAGAGGAGAAATTTGGGGTAGCGGAGGGCATGTGGGATAATAATATCGTCAAATGCCCTAAGGAAAGCTCCGGGGGGACCCGGTGGACAATAGACCAGAGTCCCACCCAGTGTAAAATGAGGAGAGAGGGTGAAAGTAGAATCCAGGGCCTCCCCCTCCGCCCAATCATAACATTACTTCACTAGTGAAGTACCATGAATCTCTAAACACCCCCCCCCCTCTCCCGGATCAATGATCACCCCAGGCAATTTTGTAGCCCCTAGGAATAGAGAACTCCAATACAGGAGCACAGGACTCATTAAGCCAAGTTTCCATAATGAAAAGAGCATCCAACTTGGTATCTGATAAAAGCTCAAAAATGTCAGACGCATGTTTGACCATCGAGCGTGCGTTGATGAGTGCTGCCAGAATCCTAGGTTCGCCTGACTCCGAGGGAGAGGGATTGGGCAGGTGGGTGTGAAAATGGAATTTGTAGACCGGTCATGTCCTAAAAAGGTTATCAAGGACATCCTACTGCCTGCTCCCATCACAACATGAGCCCTTTAGCTCTAGTAGATCATTGCGTGAATATATACTGTTCCAGTTGGCCCCACCAGTGTGGCAGGCGCTGGTCGCTTCCGGGGCGCGGGCGGGCGCAGACGGGCTTGCCTTTGGTGCGACTTCGGCGTGCCGGCATTGCGCCCCCTGCGCATCCAGAAGGCCATGTGCAATATATAGCATAGCCCCTCCTCCAGCTAGACCGCTGCCTTCAGTCCGGCCGGGATCCGGGACTCACCAAAGATGGCGCCCTGCCCTCCCCTCAAATGGCAAAGCAGCCGCGGTGGACCAGGGCAGAGGGAGCACACATAACAACACAGGTGAGTGCAAAGATCGTAAGGCTGCCCAGGAGCCACAGTAAAAAAGGTTAAAAGTATTTGAAAAAGTGAAATTGATTTGGAATAATAATGAGCAAGTGGCAATCAGACAGGGAACAGAAGAGTACACAGTCATCACATCCACAGTGCCTCGCAGTCCTCCCCCTGCGCTCAAGTGAATCCCGTAGGAGCTGCCACCACCTACAAATACTGCGTCATGCCTCGCCCTGTCTGCCGAGATATAGCCTAGCCCCTCCTCCAGCTAGACCACGCCTGCGGTCCGGCCGGGATCTGGGACTCACTAAAGATGGTGCCCTGCCCTCCACTCAAACTGCACAGCAGCCAAGGTGGACCGGGGCAGGGGGAACACACCTCTCAACACAGGTGAGTGAAAAGATCGTAAGGCTGCCCAGGAGCCACAGTAACAAAGGTTAAAACTATTTTAAAGAGTGAAATTGATTTGGAATAATAAAGAGCAAGTGGCGATCAGGCAGGGGACAGAAGAGTACACAGTAATCACACCCACAGTGCCTCGCAGTCTGACCCCAGCGCTCAAGCGGGTCCCGTAGGAGATGCCCCCACCTATGAATAACGCATCGCGCCTCGCCCTGTCTGCAGAGATATAGCCTAGCCCCTCCTCCAGCTAGACCGCTGCCTGGGGTCGGCTGGGATCCGGGACTCACCAAAGATGGCACCCCACCCTCCACTCAAACGGCACAGCAGCTGCGGTGGACCGGGGCATTGGGAGCACACCTCCCAACACAGGTGAGTGAAAAGATTGTAAGGCTGCCCAGGAGTCACAGTAAAAAAGTGGCTTATGTGACCCCTTGAGCAGGCCTAGGGGGTCAGGGTGTGTCTACCCTGCCCCCTTTTCAAATTGTGAACACATATTTCACTGACTTCCTCAGCCTCGCTTCTACCGAGGCACAAAATGGCCGCCAACAGTTCCTGATTTCGAATGTTTACAACGGCTTGACAGCCACTTAGAATTCAGCGCGCCATTGGGACAGTGCGCTTATCCTACGAGGCCAATCCTCGCATAATCCGCTCCGCAGATCCTCCGCGCCCATAGATATATAAATGACTTTAACAGTAATTTTCAAAGAAACTACTGAACAGATTGACATCAGATATGCAAAAGGCACAAGAAAAATCAGTGATATTCATGCATTGTCGTGACAATGCTCTTAGCCATGTTATCCACCTTCCTTTGGATAACATGGCTAAGAACTGCTTTTGGCAGGCGTTAGCTTTTGGAGATATTCGTGCTTAGCTCGAATATTTCCAAAAGTAGATAATAGGAGATAGCGATGTTAGCGACTGTTTCCAGTCGCTAACATCTTGGTACGCCCACTTTGCATGTCATTAGCGATAATTATCGCTGACATGCAAAGTGGGCCCCAAGATGATCGCTATCTCCTTAAAGCTGTCGCTAACTGGTGTTAGCGACAGCTAGGTAATAGGGTGATAAAATTATCACCGCTTTAGCGGGTAATATGCCCCCAAAAGACTTTACAAAAAAGATTACTAGACTGAGAAAAAAAATACGAATATGCAAAGCAGTGAAAATGTTCCAAGCACAAGCTAAAGTGCAAAGAATAGGAAAGGCAAAAAAGGCAATGTAAAAACAAAGGATACAATTTATAGTAAAAGAAGAGAAAAGCAATATAAAGAAATCCGCAAAAAAATATTTTACAACAGAGTTGTGAATAACTTACTGAGAGACACAAAAAAATATAGAAAGAGAACACAATTTCATAAAAAGAAGAAGCATATTGAATCCATTGTTGAAAAGGCTTTTGAAGTAAAGAGAAAACTTCATTTTAGTACTGAAGAGAATTCGATCATTAGATGAACCAATGCATTTAATTGTGTTAAACAGAAGATTAAGCTGTTGCAAGTGATAGAGCGCGCAGGTCAACCGACTAGGATCTTACCAATACTCGCCTGGGCCCATAATTTAAAATATATCAATTTTGTTACCTCAAACAGGTAACCCACGCTCTACTACCAGTTTGTGTTTACACTAATTCCTATACCAGTAACTTACCAATCCTAGTCACTAGATACCTAAACCCGATGAATAAGGGAGTTTAATGAAGAAAGGCACTCAAAAAATATCATAACATTTACATTTATATAATAACCACAGACTCAGGGTAGGTTCAAACTCTTTATCTAATCATCATCAAAAGTCATGAGCCACAGATTAAAAGCAATTAAAGTATCAATCACTAAGATCAGAAACCGTGTATAACTATGTAAAAGATAGATTATTCCAACCATTTAGCAAACTTGAAGTAAAGGGAAGGTAAAAACAAGGAACATGCTAAATTTAGAAAACAGACTTTCGCAACTTGATTAAAGGAGGGTAAAGGGAACATACTAAACCCAAGAAATTTCGCAATTCATTGGCAGTTTGGAAAAAGAGAACACAATGTAAATCTAGGTTCAATTCAGCACCTGACTATAGGGTAGGTAAGAATTGGAACACACTATAAATTCAGCTTATCTCCTTAAAAGGGAGGGTATGAAAAGGAACATATACTATTATAGAAACATTTAGCATTGACTAAAGGTGGGTTGAAAATTGGAACACGCTAATAGACAGTAATACATGAAATTCTCATTTACCACGGGACGGGAAAGAAAAGGAACATATGCAATCTATGCTTTGCAAATTTCAGGGAAGGTAAGGAAAAGGACGTGATTTAGAAAGACAATTACCCACACAGATTTATATTTACCTAGAATAGTGTGAAGACCAACCCTGGCCACGGGTCAGTTGGAAAGGACAGGAGAAACCCCAAAGACTTTAGTGCCAGTAGGCAAGCAGGTGCAGCTCACGGACACAGCAGGACAGTATAACCCCAGAATTTGGATCAGGACCGGGCCACCAAAGGTTAAGACCAGCACCCGCAGTTTCGGTTGCAACGCCTGCGCTACTCCCTCTCTGCAAGGAATCACTTCCCAAAACCCCGATTGGGTTCTCGAACTTCCCGTCAGAGTGCTCCACAGCCCTCTGCTCTTAGTCACCTATTGAGTGCATTGGGTCAGTGACTGGTCAGCTATTCAGACAAGTTGGACAATTTCTCTAGCTAAACCTACGCTAGTTATACTGTTTTACAGATCAGTGTACCACCCTCCCAATGTTGCAAGTGCAAGTGTAAGGATCCCCAATTTTGATTGGACAAAGGAGGAGGACAGGTCATCACACCACCTAAATTTTAGAGTTCCTCTGTCTCCTTATTCAAATTTCGTTCACGCCCATTAACTTTCAGGTTCTCATGACACATTCCTTCAATCTAAAAATAGTGAATTTAACATTAAATACAATGTAATAATTTTAGTACAGTTCAGCTTCTTCTAGCAGGTGAGGGGTTAGCTTCCCAGGCGCATCTTGGCTGTGGCTTTCTTGGCTCCCATTCAATGCCAAATGTTTTCAACTTCTCGCTGCAGACTGCCATGTGCGGAAAAGACTTTCAAGATGGAGTAATAAGCACCTCCCAGGCCCAAAGAATACGATACATGAAAAGTAAAAGGAAACAATTTAGAACACAGAAATAAATGATTACACTGTATACCATGAATTTCTACACTATACCCAATACTTTATAATAAACTATAGCATTAGGATTAAGCAGAACGAATAGCTTAGCAAAAGCAGCAGTGAAGGCCTCTCGCATGTGAGAACACAGAACAGCCATATTAACACTAGTGCGCAGATGCGACAGACTTCCCTCCACAACTGTGAGTACGTCATGTCACGTGGGTATGACAGATGCATGCGCAGTAGAAATTCCTGTGTAGCAGCAGCCATTTTAGACGCAAGGGTATTAGGATTAAAAAAAACACATAAGCAAGCTTCTCTCAGATACCCGATGTAAATGTAAGATGTGCGAAATTAGTAAAACAAACAGGTTGGTTACTTAGTTGATGTTCGAGGTTCATGAGTAGAGCAAGTCGCTTCGTATGCAAATCATTGCTCCATCACAAGGATTGGACCCTTGCAGAGTGAGCAAACATACTGGTTTGCAAGGTCATTCTCTGGCTTGTCTTTCAAGGAAAGTATGTCAAAGTGTTTTTCACCATTTCAAGATGTTGGCAGTCCGTCATACTCAAATGCGTAAGTTAATGAGAAGATTGTATTATGCAAAAAGTCCAGCACTAAAGTTAAATGAGTCGAACTGTGCTCTTTTGCCAGGGTCCGTATCAGATGTGAAAAAGGTTTGTGATGATATTGAGTTTTGTTACTTTGGTCCTGAAGAAGAAAGTGAAGAAACTCAAACATTAATAGAAGAAAATGTTGCAGAGAATGTTGAACATAGTTGTACCAAAAATGTTGAAAATTAAATTATAAAGTTTAAGGTGATTTCAGGTAAAAGGCCAAATTTTTCTTGTATTTGTTTTCGCCGATCTCACTACAAAAATCAGACTAGGAATGTTGATCTGTATTTAAAAAGTGAAAAAGAAAATAATGATAAGTGGAAGAAATTTGCACCTTATTTGTTGGTAGAGAATTGTTTTGATTTGGGTTCTGATCAGCGTATTTGTAAATATTGTTATACCAAGTTAGATGAGAATATAGTGCCTGCTAGAGCTGTGCATAATAATTTAGAGTTAGTTGCTATTCCTCCACAACTGACAGATCTGAATACCTATGAGTCTATTCTCATTAGTGTGTGCACCCGTTTCAGGCTATTTTTCGTATGGAGCCTTAAACAGGTAAATTGCCTCCTTCCGATTTAAAAAGAGGATTAAAAGGAAGAGTGGTGTATTTACCATTAGATTTAAAGAAAAATATTGAAACTATAGGTGTAGACAGTGTAGAAAGTGAACCTGTAGTTATTCTTGTTAATGGTGTGCCAACTAAGAAGTGCAAAAGGCAACATTGTATTTGATAAAAAAAACAATACATACTCTAAAAATGTTTCTATAGGAGAAGAAGAAATACTTTTAGAAGAAGATACTGAAACGTCAAGTGGACAAATTGAAAAAGGGGACATGTTAAGATGTGAAGAAATCTATGAACATTATAGTGTGCATCCACTTCATTCAAAAGAAGTGATGGGAAACACAATTGATTTGTTCCAAATGAAAAAAGCAAAAGGAAGTCCCATGAGTGTATGGGAAGAGAGCTTGGAAGCTCGTTGTTTTCCACAGTTGTTCCCAACTGGAAAAGGAGGACGATATGATGAACATCCTGTGCAGATTCCTGCACCTGAATATCGAACAGCAAGATTATATGCAGAAGATCCAAGATTTCGACAATGTATCCCTTATTAATTTCATCTTTTGTTTGAAAGTGACTTGTCTGGACTTTCATATGCAGTCAACCATATTCTAAAATCTGGAATACATCTGCAAAATTTATCTGCAGAAGATTTTATTGATAAAGTGCACCAGAGAGATGATCATCTAGAATCTCATCCCATTAATTTGATGGCATGTCAGCGTGGGACTAATTAATATTGGTACCGTCGTCATGGAGAACTGAAATGTATGCTACGGAACTTAGGAACTCCAACATGGTTCTTTACCCTGAGCTGTGCTGAGTACGCTTGGGATGATTTACTAGAAATTCTTCGAGAGGCAAATTTGAATATAAAAAGCATTGAATACAAGACACCTGGAGAATTGTGCTCTTTGGATCCTGTTAATGTATGCAGGTATTTCATTCATAGATTTGAGGCTATGATGTGTTTTATCAGCAATAAAAAAAATCCTCATCTTGGAGAAGTTGTGGATTTCTTTTGGAGAAAGGAGTATCAAGCAAGAGATGCTCCTCATATATATATGCTGTTATGGATTAAGGACGCTCCCAAATTTGGAACAGATGCGGATGATACTGTTTTGAGTGTTATTGAAAAATATGCAACATGTGCTGTACCCAAAAGCACAGATGAAAAGTACAAGTAATAAGATTCCAAAGCCACTGATGTGGAAGATACTGTCGACGGGACTACAAATCTTAGGACAAGTTTTACACCAAATGTCGTTTTGGATTTCCACGTCCTGTAATATCGAAAGGAAGAGTGAATAGTTTTATGTCATCTTTGCGACATACTATCACAAGAAAGTCTCCAAAACATACCTAAAACTTAAGAAGAAATGATGAGTCAAAATACATAAATGACTACAACCCAGTCATTTTGTCCATGTGGAATGCTAACATGGTTATTTAGTACGTTGCGGACAATTCCATTGCTGTTGCTCGATATGTAACATCTTATATTACAAAATCAGAAAAGACAGAATTGAAAGAAATGTGGGATGAGATTTCTCACAAGAAGACTCTAAGTAAGAAATTATACAGTTTCAGTTTGAAGATGTTATCGCATTGAGAAATCGGAGCATATGAATGCTCAGATCGGTTATCATCTGCAAGTCTATACTACAAATCTAGAAGAATCCTTTATGTGAGTCTAGGTCTTGCAGCAAAGCGAAATCTGGTATTGAAATCTGTTCAAGAAATTGAATATTTAGCAGAAAAAGATCCAGAAAGTACAGATATTTTGAAAACGAATATGTTGGACACATATTACCCAAACAGAAGGCATCATCTTGAGAACATGTGTCTCTATGAAGTGCTGCAAAATTACACTTTTAAACGGAATACTACAGAAAACATCAATGATGGAAAATATGGAGTCATTGGTTCCGAAGGATGTTTGGTGAAACAAACTAAAGGAAATTTGATTAATCACAGGAAGCTGAGTTGTGGCACTGCTGAAAAAAGGGAATTTTACTATTTAGCTCTTTTACAACTATTCAAACCATGGCGTTCAGAACTGGAATTACTTGGAGATTTCCATAGCTATGAAGATTTAATGCTTGTAAAGATAGCATACAATGCAGTGCTTTTGCAAATTATGTGAAAATGTTGAACGATGAAATTGATTAAGAAGCTACATTTGCAGCTGAGATTTTTAGAGGCAGTTCTCAAGACAGTCAAAGTTCTGCTGCGCTGAGTCAAGAGCCACTAGGACAACCAATTGTTGAAAACAAAGCAGCAATTGCCATGAATGAGGTGGAAACAGCAATGTATCAAGCTCAAGAAGATGTAACAAACTTAGGAAACTTGGAAGAACAACTAAATGTTGAGCAGAAAGAAATATATGAGCAAGTGAGACAATAGATTGCTCATGTACGTCTTTTCAACCTATCCAAATGCACGTGAGTGGACAAGCTGGAACAGGAAAACGTTTTTTAATTAAAGTAATTACAAGTTATCTACAGAAAACAACTGAGTCACATGTGTTTTGTGTTGTCACTGCTCCAACTTGGTTGGCAGCACACAACATTAAAGGAATTACTTTACATCGTTTACTAATGCTACCAGTAGAGCATAAAAACAAATTGGAATACCACAAGCTATCTGGAGAAGCTTGCTCTGAAGTTTCAAGAGTCTTAAAGAAATTGAAACTTCTCATTATTGATGAGGTAAGCATAGTCTCAAACTTAATGCTTGCCTTTGTGTATTTAAGAATGCAGCACATTCTTAAAACAGAGTATGACGTTTTATTTGGAGGAAGTCATAGTTTTTGGAGATCTACTGCAACTGACTCCTGTAAAAAGACAACCAGTTTTTAAAACACTTGTGCATGAAGACAACAGAAAGTCTCTGGGTAGTGTTGGAAACGTGAACATTTGGTCATATTTTGAATACAAAGAACTTATTACAAATATTCAACAGGCAAATGATGTTGATTATGGAACTATTCTCCAAGATATAAGAATTGGGCTATTGACAGAACATGGCAAACAAGCTTTACAGACTTGATTACTTTCCAATTTGTTTCCAAATGAAAATATATTTCCTGAGAATATATACATGGAAATTGCAGATAAGAAATATGTACTCTCCTTAATGCCAACACTGCGTGAGTGTTCTATATTCAACAAACAACTTTTGATACTGGAAAATGAAGAAATAATAAAAATGGAAGCCATCGATAAAATAGAACATGAAGGAAACACTATTATTTTGACCGAAAAATTGAAGACAAAATTGGATACTTTAGAAAAATCAATTTCTAAAACTGCTGGTTTGGAAAAGAATCTTTATGCATGTAGGAACTGTTGGATAATTTTAAGGCGTAATTTGGATGTAGAAAAAGGTTTAGTTAATTGAGCAATGGGCAAAGTTGTGGATTTTGTTAATTATCAAAATAAAGATGGGATTAAATTTGATCAGATTGAAGAATTGAAACAAATTGGTTGTTGTTCTGTTTGGTTTTTGCTTGTTAAAGATGTATATGTCTGTAGAAAGCAGTTTCTATTTTCTCTGGCATATGCAGTGACTATTCATAAATCTCAAGCTTTAAGTGTTGACAGTGCTTTTGGTGAACATTGGAAATTCTGTGTTTAAAGAAGGTATGGCATATGTTGCTTTGTCCAGAGTCAGAACATTATCTTGTTTGTTTTTTAATTGATTTTGATGATAGCAAGATTTCTGCAGATGCCAACTGTGGCAAAGAATACAATAGGTTAAGAAGAACATGTGCTCCTAATTTAGGTCAATATCCTGTATTTGAAAAGTGTGTGGTTGCTCGAAAAAGAAGGTATGAGAATATCTGTACTGAAGGTGTAGAGAAGGAAAAAAACAAGAAAATGTTGCGATTGCTAGCAAAAAGAAAAAGGACACTGTTAAAGAGATTGTTGGTTTTCAGTTTGAAAATAGTTCTGGTGTCAATTGCTATGCTAATGTAGTGGTCAATGTTGTTTTTTTTCTTGATGGTTTGAAACAGCAAATTATGGAGAATCAGGAAAAAAGATTTTGTTCATTGTTACATTCTCTTTATGAAAAATTGAGAACAGATAAAAGTAAAATACAAAGCGTTTCTGATGTTCGTAATCTTTTGGATGTATGTTCTGGTTCTACACAATTTACACAAAATATCCAACAAGATGCTCAGGAGTTTCTAATGTATATGCTTACAGAATTGGAAAATGAAGGTGTAGACATAGAGAACATTTTTGGCCTTTGTTATAAATGGGACCATCAATGTGAAAATTGCATGTATACATGTAGCACTAATAAAGACACTAAAATATTTTTATATTTGACATAACAGACTGTAAATCAGTGCCTTTCAGTAAATTAGTTAAAGCTGCAAACCAAAACATGGAGTGTAGGCAATGCAAATCAGAAATGTTATCAACATTATTTATCCAAAGATATGGAAAATATATATTTTAATGATGCAACGTTGTACAGCTGATGGAAGAAAATTGAACACTTTAATAAAACATTTTGTTTCTACACAACTATCAATATCTTGAAGGACTTTTGTAGCAGTAACAATAATGGTCCTTCAATACCATCAGGACATTACACTGCATATCTCAAAAGTGAGAAAGGCTGGAGTCTTTGCAATGATGCTGAGTTGGTTTTCAAACAACGTATGCCTTTTGAAATGCCAAATTCCTATCTAATATTTTTAAAGCCAAAGTTTTGAGAAGATAATTCAGCCTCTGAAGAAGTTATTGTTATCATTTTATAGGATTATCATTGGACAATTTACATAGAAATTACTGCAAAAATACAATTTGGCCTCAAGGAAATGTATTTCTTTGAATTATGGACTTTTTGTTGCACATTGTCTTGGTGTATATTATTTATAGTGTTTATAATTTTAAGTTATAACATTTTCTTAGCAGTAATCATTTTATATCCGTGTGATTTGTATTATCTAGTATTTTACTATAGATGTATTATTGTTATGTGATGAGTACAATTGAAATCACTGTTTCAGGTGAAATTCAATAAATTCTGAGAACAGCAAAAAAGGCAAAGAAATTACTTTTTAAAATGCTAAAATGATGCTGTGCTGTTAAAAATGTTTTTTTATATGTTGTAACTATTTTTTCTTTTTTTACCTTGTTCTCTGTTATCAGTACCGAAATCTACTCCTATAATAACAATTGGCCTAGCCATTAACTCTCTTTCTTATTTATAAGGTGAGGAAAAGGCATTCTGTATACCTTTTCTTTTCCATGTAAATATAATCTCTTTATACACAGTACTTTGTGTTGAAAAGGTGTTCTATAGGTTTTGTTGTGAGTGTTTGCACAGAACCCCCATAAAACAAGACACATTTCCAGATTTATCAGAAATCATAAATCTGGACATGTTTGTGTATGCTACTCCCTCCTTCTATTGGTATAGCAAAGCACAACGAGGAAAATTGTTTTCACTTCTCTTTTTTTCACTTTCAATATATGCTGGAATGCACAGCATATATTGAAGGAGAAAAATGCCTTTACTGATTGTTTTTGTGCAGGAAGGTGTCCCTTCTTGCACAAAAACAGTCTCCACATGACACGGACATCCTTGCACCATGGTGCTAGGGTGCCTGTGTGACCACATGCCTGCAGTTTCTGCAGTTGTGCAGAGAGAAGTAAAGAGTTGCCACATAATTATGTACATATGTTACATCCTTGTGCTTTGGACGTACCACAGCACGCTGTAGTTAAACAGTTTACAGTGTCATGCTGCAGCACTTCCTTATAATTCTGCACGTTTGCATTCACCACACATGAGAAATGTATTTTGAAAGTCAATTATACACTACATATACATTCATCTCAACTTTCACACACTAGCATACTAGTTTAGATCTTTCTTTGACCAGAGTACTTAATTCTGAAAATAACTTTTCTTTTTGATGTTTTGATTTTTTGGGGATTTTTTGAACGATTTTGAACTGTTTTATTTTTTTAAAACAGGGGAAAACATGAGAACTGGGAAAGGAGAACTAAAAACTGGGAGGAGAGGAGAAAAGAAATCTAACAATGGTGGTGGTCAACAGCTCGACACGCCAGATTCACCGACTGCTCTCCATAACCTATCAGTTTTCCACATTTTACACAGCTCATTCTAAGTTTCCCAAATTGAGGCCAAATATCAGGGTGTGCGGTAGAGGTTGATGTTATTGGTCCACTCATACTTGGGCCTTCTGATGAAGTAGGAGAAGCCTCTCTCAATCTCCTTCACTACTCTTTTGCAAAGTTGACCGGAAGCTTAGATTGAAAGTGCTTCCGCATACTTGCAGTTCCGCATGAGTACTCTTTGTTGGGGTCTCCCCTTGAAATCACTTCATTGCGTATTCGGCAAGTAACTTTTGTTGCAGTCCCATTTATTTTTTTTTTTTTAAATTTTTGAAAACCTTTATTGTGCATAAAGAAAAGCAACAAATACGGGCCTACAACCATCTGGCCGGCCACGAACACTTAGTTGAGCACGAAAGCAAACATTATGGCGACCCAGTACTGCGTCAGAACCGTATGCATTTAAAGAAAGAAAAACTGGAGAATAGCGCAGTACCGTGGCACAGGATGAAGAAGGTTAAAATTTTTAAAGTTTTTTTTGTGCAACTGTCTCACAGGCCGTAGTGTTCCGTACTAGCAAAATAAGAAAAAAGGACAAGGTCCATGTAGGTGGGACACAACCTAAGCAACTTCAGCAAGCAATTCGCATAACAGCAAACAGGTCCCCGCCAGGCAGGATGATTTCACAATACACATGCTACAATGTAGCGGTTATACCCCAGTAATACTACCACTGCCACCCAGCACCCAGCACTCCCTACCATGGGAAAAAGGCGAAATCATAAAAGAATAAAACAGGTCCCATAGAAACTAACAAAAGGAAATATAACCCCCCACCCTACACACATGCAGAGGCTATGGCCTACCCCCCCTCAAGCAGCGTGCCTGTCGCCCCATAAACCCGAAATTTAGGAAGAAGAAAAGTCGGAAGAGAGAAAGAAAACAGCGAAACACACCAAAAGGAGGAAGAAAGATGAAAAAAGGGAAAATGTCACTTTCGACGATAGGGAGGGAGAAGAGGACAAGCTAATCTACCGCTCCCAGAGAGGGAAAGGTGGTGGGGAGGAGCCCACCCAGTAATCGAGTTCCCGGACTCCCAGTCATCTGTAACCCTGGTGCCTCGCGAAGTAAACAACCCGTGTCGTGCAGAAGAGGAGGAGCGATTCTAAGGATGTGGGCAGGGGGAACCGAAACAGTCCCAACCCGTCGCCACCCGCCACTGTTTGTAACACATTGAATAAAGCCCCATTGCAAACATTACCAAACAGTCCCGCCATACAATCCGCCACCGCCCCGGAAATTTTAGTAAACAAGTACAGTCTCGGTATAGCTGGAGACGGGGCGAGGCTTATCAAAGCACACCTTTCAGCATATATGGACTAGTTCCCGTTCCGTGTCCCCGCCAACCTGTCAGTCCCGGTCACAAAGGTTAGCATATCAGCCCTGTCCAGAGCGCGAGCGTTCCTAAAACTCGGCAACCGAGGAGGGCCAGCTTCACAAAGTACCTGAGAGCAAAATGGCCACCGCCGATGAGGATGGGAAAAGAAGAGGCAAAATGGCCGTCCCATTGTAGCAGCCGAGCAGCAACCCGTCAGAAAAATTATCCCCGAGTGCCAGAGAATAGATCCGGGCCAATGCTGGAGAAAGGGCACTCGGGAGGCAGTAGACGCAGGGGGATACTTATGTAGCAGCAACGAGGGTCGGGGGCACAACACCAATCCTAGAGACAAAGTTCCAAGTTCCGCCGGGAGTTGCAACAGTATATCCCCATCCGAGTCACCAAGCAGCCCCGTGTCGGAGTCACAACTTCGGGAAACAACCTCCCCCTCGTCTACAGCGGCCGGTATCACAGTATCCACCGTGTCCGTGTCAGCTGGGAAAGTTGATCTCACACTGCGCCAGGGAACAGGCACACCGTCCCCTTGCAACTGTCGCACCGCACCGTCCATCCGGTCCCCAAGCCGCGCAGAAAGTGACCGCAGTTCCACCTGAAGTGCAACGAGCGCGTCCATAACATCTTGGCGTGTCGGCACTCTCTGAACGTTAGATTGCTGCTCCATACATTGCGAGTGCCGCAATGGAGCCTCCAGGTCGCCGGCAAGCGGCGAGATAATGCCAGCGGGCGAGTCAGCCATCGGTGTTGTGCAGGAGGCAGCCGCCATTTAGGACATCCAGGAAGAGGGGGGCTGCCTTCCAGGAGGAAACCAAAGGGGACCCAGGGAGCTCGAACTAGCTGTGGGAGCCGAGCGTAACAGGAGGGGCGCACGGGGGGGGAACACCACCGCCGCGCAGCAAGAAGGGGACAAACCGCAAGGTGACCCGCCCAATGGCCGCCGTAGCTCGGCTGCAGCTTCGGCCAGCGGAGCGAGGACTAGTGCGACCCCCGCTCCTCACCACTTCGGCTCACCAGGACGGGACTGTTGAGTGCAGCGCTTGGATTTCGTCCCAGGTCCCCAGCTCCGGTACCAGAATCGAGGACGATCTCATTCCCCGGGTCACTGCAGGCGGCCGTCGTCCCGGAGGTCCACAACGGCAGGGAGTGGCGCCGGTCTCAGAACAAAGCCATGGAGCCCAGCGCTCGGCACAGCGCTATCATCGGGAATCCGGCAGGCAGGGACTCCGGGAAAACACCCAGAGCCTCAGCGAGATCGCGGCTACTGTCCGCGGCTGCAGAATCACGGGTATGTGAACAGGATGTGGGTGCAGAACGCACTAGCCAGCGGAGCCGGGAATCGAGCGTCCGTTCAGGTCGCCATCTTGGCTCCTCCTGCAGTCCCATTTTTTAAGCCTGATGGGTAGGTGAACAATTTCCAGACAATGCTGGTATATTTTTGCTTTAGTGGAGGTTCAAAAACAAATTCTTGCTGTGCCGAGTTCTCTGAATCAGAGGATTATGGTGGATTAGCAGCCATAGTATCTTTAAATGAATCTCTTCTCCAAAAAAGAAAGAGCAGCAAATCTTCCCAGGAGGTCTTTCCCTCTGAAAAGTTTTAATAAGAGTGATTGAAATGGGTGGGGTCCTATAAAGTGAAATCAACCAATCAAATCTCTGTTTTTAAAGTCACATGGGGTGCGTGTAGGATGTGCGTATGATGTGGACACTCAATACGCACCCTGCTTTCATCGTGCTTGCGTCCAGCGTGACTTCGCGAAATTGCATTACAAAGTTATGTACTTTTTAAGAAAGTTAAAGAATATTATTTTTATAATAACCTCAGAAAATCTCTTCTCTTAATATTTATATTAAACTAGCTTGCACGTCACGCGTTGCTGCGATCTCAGAAGAAAGGAAATTTAAGGAAACTTATGATAACATTCAATTTATATTGTGTCATTTTTATTGAAATGTAATCATTTTATTACAGAAAACATTTTAAAGTGTTGTTTTAATTCTGTTTATTTATTCGAGTGCCTGTTGATACACAGTATTTTTTGTTTTTCCGTCTGGTGCGTACACGAATAAATCAGGTTTTCCGACGCGTGAGCTGGCCACATACAGTTGTCCGAGTGAGAAGCACGGATTCTCTAAATCTAGTCCACATACTTGCAGCGATTGTAATTGTGCTTTGTTGATGGTCATTGCAAAAGCGAGTCGCACCGTAAACTGTAAACGTTCAGTATTGGAAAGATTATGAGGGCCCTGGAGGACCGGAGGACCGATATTCAACAAATTTGTCATTTTTTTCTTCTTTTTTTTAGAAACCTTTGCGGGAGTGTACTCAACAACTTCCCAAAGTTTCATGGCATTTGGATGAATGGTGTACGAATGCATAAAGGACAAACAGACATACTTTCGTTTTTATATATATAGAAGATGTATAAAAATATGTTTCCCAACATTAAAGAAATCGCAGAAGCAGCACACCCACCCCGTCCGATATGCATATGACGTCACGCACTACCACGCGTTCGTCACGTCACGTTATACGTGTATCTCGCGTATGCGCCAGGCGTCGCACACAGGTCGCATAGCAACCACGTTGGAGAAGTTGTACCCGTCGCGCACCCTACTCGGATCCTACACAACGACCGTAAAATGGCAGACACGTTTTGCGCAGTAAACGATCAGGGTGTATATATGGTGCGCAACTCCAACAAAAAAATATATAATAATAATAATACAAGTATATTATGAACAATATATAATATTGAAAATATTTTTACAACAGAGTCCTCACCGCCGTCGCTCCTCTTACTCCCGGGTGCTCGGTCCGCGGTGGTGAGCCGCTTACGAATTCACAAAACAGTCCACTCCAGTCTGGCTAGACAGAAGACCAGCACACCATACCATCGGTTTCCAAAAGTATTTAATTCAGGCGCCTACCCCCACAACAGACGCGTTTCGCCAAATGGCTTCGTCAGTGTTCACCCGTGTTACAATACAGAACGCCATTTAAAGCCGACTCGTCATGAAAATCAATGACGGTTTACCATTTTCGAAATACAAATCGTGGCAGCCATCTTGTAATGTGCAAATTTTGCAAAAATGTATACATTTCATGGCGTTATAATGACATAAAGTGCTCAGTGTGAATTAAAAACATTAGGTAAGCAATTAATAATTGTCTCTAAAGTGCATGCATGCTTGAGTTTCGTCAAACACAGTTATACCCTGCCTGTTGCGGTATGAGTGTTCTATTTATCTCACATTATATTTTTCACATTGTTAACGCATACAGGAAATTCTACTGAGTCAGATTTGCGCCCTGGATGGGCTAATGCAACCCTTCTGAATCTGTACAGTCAATTTAGCCCTGAATGGGCAAAAATCAAAACGGGGGTATAAATGAGAGAGTTTCTTTGAGAATGCGGAACAGCAAGGCCTGTCTGAGAAATGTGGAGATTGTTTGATGTTACACAATACATAGTTGTTATTCCAGATGTACCCACATTTCCTCATTGTTCTTCAAACCCCAGGGAACTGTAGTTTTTAACCCGATAATGTATTTGGACTCTAAAGTGCAAAGTTTTCTTTCTCTGTCACCACCCCTTTCGCTGCGTTCCACCTGATCGATACAATAAAAGCTTAACAGATCCCTGGCGCTTTTGTGGAACTCAGCGAAGTGTCTCGCTACAGGGTACGCCTTATGCCTGTTCACTATTGCCCGTAGATGTTTGAGAATTCGCATTTTAGTAGGCTTGATAGTGCTGCCTATATAGCGTTTCCCACAGGGACAAGTAAGGCAATAGATGGTGTACTCAGAGTTGCAGTTGAGTAATTTCTTCATACTTCTCTCGGGTTCATTTTCGTCAGTTTTACCTGGGTAAGTTTTTGTTATTTTGCTATTCTTACAGGTCTTGCAGGCTCGACATGGAAAGAATCCTTTGGATTTTGTAATTTGGACAGGCTTCTTTTTGTTTGGCACAAAATGACTATGGACAAGATGGTCCCCCAGAGATTGACTCCGTTTGTATGTTAAAATGGGTCTTTCTGGAAGGACTTTACTCATTATCTGATCTGTTTTAGGGATATGCTAGTTCTTTTGAAAAATGTGCATTATCCTGCCTGACTTAGAATTGAATGTGGTAATCATTCTAGGATTATCCTCATTTTTCGACACCTGTTTAACCACCAAGTGCTGGTCCCTTTGGATTTTTTTGGATTTCTCTTCCGCACTTAATAATACGTTCCGAGAATATCCTCTGATCTGGAACCTTGTTTTGGCTTCTTCCTTTGCCCGAACGTACTCCTCCTCATCCGAGCAGTTTCATTTCAGGCGAAGGAATTCTCCATATGGTATACTACCTATGAGACATTTGGGATGTTGACTCGCTGCATGTAGAACAGCATTACCGGCCATCGGTTTTCTATACAACCTGGTCTGTATTTTCCCATTGTCTACATAAACCTCCAGATCAAGGTAATATACCCTGGTGTCACTGATTTCACAGGTGAATTTGAGGTTCCAATTGTTGTTGTTGAGTGCGGCAATATATTCCTCAGCCGAGGATCTACTGCCGCGCCAAACCACAAACAGGTCGTCTATGTATCTTGTCCATAGAAGAATATTGTCTGTCCAATGGTCGTTGGCCTCCCCCCAGGCCTCGTGCTTCTCCCACCAGCCAACGAAAAGATTCGCGTAGCTGGGAGAGACGCACGAGCCCATTGATGTTCCTCTAACCTGTCTACAGCTGTCCTGCAAACAAAAATATGTTATTGTTAAGGCAGAAAGTTATCAGTTGTATTAACATTTCATTATGGTCCCGATATTGACCGTGTTTCTGATCAAGGAACCATTTTACTGCAGCAATACCGTTCTCATGGGCAATACAGGTATAGAGGTTGACAACGTCCAGAGTTATTAATAGAAAACCAGGTTCCCAAGCAATGTTGTCTATTAATCGAAGAAAGTCCTGTGTATCCCTCACATAGGAAGGAAGTTCTTTGACAATTGGTGCAATGTACCCATCAATAAATCTAGAGGCATTCTCCAGTAGACTGCCAATCGCCGAGACAATCGGCCTTCCTGGAGGTCTCTTTGGGTCCTTATGGACTTTTGGCAAGTGATAGAATGTTGGAAGGATAGGTGAATCACATTGTAGATACAACAGTTCGTCCATGCTCAGCATCCCTTTTTCCCTCCAAACTGCCAATAGTTTGTTAAAGTCCAAAATGCTTTAGTTGTATTCCTGCCTGCTGATTGTTATATAGCAGTCTTTATCTGAAAAGAAACTGCTCGGATGAGGAGGAGTACGTTCGGGCAAAGGAAGAAGCCAAAACAAGGTTCCAGATCAGAGGATTTTCTCGGAACGTATTATTAAGTGCGGAAGAGAAATCCAAAAAAATCCAAAGGGACCAGCTCTTGGTGGTTAAACAGGTGTCGAAAAATGAGGATAATCCTAGAAGGATTACCACATTCAATTCTAAGTCAGGCAGGATAATGCACATTTTTCAAAAGAACTGGCATATCCTTAAAACAGATCAGATAATGAGTAAAGTCCTTCCAGAAAGACCAATTTTAACATACAAACGGAGTCAATCTCTGGGGGACCATCTTGTCCATAGTCATTTTGTGCCAAACAAAAAGAAGCCTGTCCAAATTACAAAATCCAAAGTATTCTTTCCATGTCGAGCCGGCAAGGCCTGTAAGAATAGCAAAATAACAAAAACTTACTCAGGTAAAACTGATGAAAATGAACCCGAGAGAAGTATGAAGATATTACTCAACTGCAACTCTGAGTACACCATCTATTGCCTCACTTGTCCCTGTGGGAAACGCTATATAGGCAGCACTATCAAGCCTACTAAAATGCGAATTCTCGAACATCTACGGGCAATAGTGAACAGGGATAAGGCGTACCCTGTAGCGAGACACTTCGCTGAGTTCCACAAAAGCGACAGGGATCTGTTAGGCTTTTATTGTATCGATCAGGTGGAACGCAGCGAAAGGGGTGGTGACAGAGAAAGAAAACTTCGCACTTTAGAGTCCAAATACATTATTGGGTTAAAAACTACAGTTCCCTGGGGTTTGAACAACAATGAGGAAATGTGGGTACATCTGGAATAACAACTATGTATTGTGTAACATCAAACAATCTCCACATTTCTCAGACAGGCCTTGCTGTTCCGCACTCTCAAAGAAACTCTCTCATTTATACCCCCGTTTTGATTTTTGCCCATTCAGGGCTAAATTGACTGTACAGATTCAGAAGGGTTGCATTAGCCCATCCAGGGCGCAAATCTGACTCAGTAGAATTTCCTGTATGCGTTAACAATGTGAAAAATATAATGTGAGATAAATAGAACACTCATATCGCAACAGGCAGGGTGTAACTGTGTTTGACGAAACTCAAGCATGCATGCACTTTAGAGACATTTATTCATTGCTTACCTAATGTTTTTAATTCGCACTGAGCACTTTATGTCATTATAACGCCATGAAATGTATACATTTTTGCGAAATTTGCACATTACAAGATGGCTGCCACGATTTGTATTTCGAAAATGGTAAACCGTCATTGATTTTCATGACGAGTCGGCTTTAAATGGCGTTCTGTATTGTAACACGGGTAAACACTGACAAAGCCTTTTGGCGAAACGCGTCTGTTGTGGGGGTAGGGGCCTGAATTAAATACTTTTGGAAACCGATGGTATGGTGTGCTGGTCTTCTGTCTAGCCAGACTGGAGTGGACTGTTTTGTGAATAATGATAATATATATATTTGTATGTTAAAAAAATAATTAAAAAAATGTGTAATGTAATTTAAAAAAACATCTAAAAATAAAATAATAAAAAATATATAGTTAGAAAGTATAAAAAAACAATAAACATATTTAAATATTATGATTTAAAAAATCTTTGAAATTCACTAAAAAACCATAGGTTTTCCATACGTTATAGTTACGAATTAGCATTTACAAAACCTTTGAAGTTCACTGAAAAAAACATAGATTTCAGACAAGTTATAGTTAGGAATTAGCATTTAAAAAACATTAGAAATTCACTGAAAAAACCATAGGTTTTCAGGGGTGTAATAGTTAGCTGGACATTTCACTCATATAAAACCATTGAAATTCCCCCGTTATAGTTAGCTGTACTAACTATAACTTGCGCGCCCGCAATCCACTGCTGATGAAGTCATATATTGCATCCTTCATGACATAGTCAGTGACATCACTGATGACATCACTGATGACATCTTGAATGACATCACTGATGACATCATCCATGTGACAAACTGATACACCTCATCATACAATAGCATAACCTTTCAACACTCATTATAAAATATGAAGTAGCATATTTGAAACTATTGACACACCAGTACAAGTGTCTAAAAAAACGCTCAGTGATGCCACGTCTACACACATATAAACACTTACCTATAGATTCACTCATACATGCTAACAAAGATCAATAGAACACTTTTAAATATACTTATACACCTACATCAACATTACACACCAGGACATATCCTATTAACTTATGCAGACATCCTACTCACTTACGCAAACAATTGATCATACTTATATTTACTAAGCTACATACTTACACAAACACTACTTTATTTATTCATATAGATAGTAACTCATACTTAGTGTATTATAAAATCAGTATTACAAGCATACAGTTATCCATGATTCAATCATACAATCACTGAGTCTTATGTATACTTATTTATATACAACAACTGTCACATGCACTGCTTTTTATACTTTTAGTTTGTTGGACATATATCATTGAGAAGTATATTTACTCATCATCATCACCACACCGATAACAAGATTCACTCACCCAAACTGTTTCCACAAACAGTCTTAACTACATATACCTACTAAATCAACTATTTACACATCTTTCGACAGTCACACACGTCCCACCCAACCACACACACATTCATTCAATATCCCCTACAAATACTCACTTACCTAATTAATATAATGTAGACTTTCACATAGCTAGTAACCAACTAATGTAGTAGTTTACACAACAAGAGATAGAAAGATACAGGTATTCATACAGTTTAATCACTATCCCATATATTTAGTGGGACACTTTAAATTCCTCACTTAGACAGCCAATCACATTGCTACTAAATCCTCCATTCGCAGACTTATATATCCACTCAGTCTTCAAGGCAGATTGCTATATATATATAATACATATTTAAATAACAAACCAAACCACTTTCACTGGATGATGTCATCAATGATGTCATCAGTGATGTCATTTGAGATGTCATCAGTGATGTCACTGACAGTGTCAGGAATTATGTAATATGTGACATCATCAGCAGTGGATTGCGGGCGTGCGAGTTATAGTTAGTACAACTAACTATAACAGGGGAATTCCAATGGTTTTATACGAGTGAAATGTCCAGCTAACTATAACACCCTTGAAACCTATGTTTTTTCCGTGAATTTCTAAGGTTTTTTAAATGCTAATTCCAAACTATAACTTGTCTGAAACCTATGATTTTTTCAGTGAAAATATATATATA
Source organism: Lissotriton vulgaris (assembly GCF_964263255.1). Lineage (NCBI taxonomy): Eukaryota > Metazoa > Chordata > Amphibia > Caudata > Salamandridae > Lissotriton > Lissotriton vulgaris. The sequence continues at coordinate 28,612 of NW_028248159.1, forward strand.
TATATATTTATATATATAAATATATATATATATATTACCTATTGGCGGTCGCCAGTAGGTAGTTATAGTTAGGACGTAGTTTCCATAGGAAATCCTCAACATTCTATTTGGATTAACTTTGGCCCTAGTGGACGAATTTTTGTGAATTTCTCAAAGAAGATGGCTCGGTCTGCTGCGCTCCTTCCCTGAAAGTTTTTGGGGGATTCGTCAAGTGGGGGCTGAGATAAAAGGGGGGTCCCAAAACGTGTTTTCTCCATGTTATTTTCCATAGCACGTTTAGACACGGCTACAGCTCGAACGGCTGAATGGATTTATAAGAAATTTGCCAAAAAGGTAGAGTCTGGGTCGCAGATTACGCTTTTGTTTGAATGGTGTAAATCCGTTCAGTTGTTGCTAAGAAAATTAAAGTTGAAGTCAATTACATATCTATAAGCGCGCTCGGGTGCGCGCACTAATGCGGCTGTGCGCGAGCGGAATTTTTGTTTTGTTGTGTGACGTTTGTGAACGTTCGATTCGAAGGAAATCAGGAAGTGTTGACCGCCATTTTGTTAGTGCGAGTGAATATATTGTACGTTTCAAAGCGTTGGAACATGGAAAGGGGACAAGGTAGAGATTGTCTGGCCGCGTAGGTTTTCTCAGGGGGTGCAGTAAGGCCCTTGAACGCGAAAATCATTTTTGTTTTTTTAAAATAAAAGTTGCGGGGTGCGTGCACTCGGTCACGCACACCTATTTACAAGAGTGTGAAAATGGAGATAAATCAGAAGTTTGAGTGTTTAGATATAACGTGGCTCTGAAAAGAGCCCTTGTGTTAATTGAGTTTTTTCTGCATTTATAAGTAAGTACCGATGCAGAGTCTCATGTTACAGAGGAAGATTCTGTTTCCCTCATCCGTGAAATGAACACCATCTCTCCTATAGATGCCTTGCATGTTGTAACGCAAGTTGTTGTGGTAAATAGAACCCATGCTATAATCTCTGAGGAAAGCAGAAACAGATGTATTTACATGTTTCCTTGCTTTCTCAATTTGTGGACAATGTTGATTGGACCATTTCTATTTCTGTCTTTGGCATATATTGGAAAATACCAAGGCAGTTCGAGGAAAAAGTGTCATCAATTGCCGAAAGGTGTCTTTTAGACATTTTACAGACCTACCCCAGTCAATGTGCCTAGATCGTTCCCACCACAGTGCACAATTATAAGGTCAGGTTCTGGGAGATGCATAAAAGTTTTCACCAATGGTGACATCTCAATCCTCTCTGGCCAATCCACGTTATCTGCACATTTGGTAAATCAAGGTTGGAAATTCGTCTGTTTGCTGCATATTTTCCACTCCAGTGAATATAGCTGTGTCCTAAAAGCCAAACCTTCATTTTCAAGGCAGATGCACTAGTACTCCGATGGGTTCTGGAAGTGGAATGGCAGTTAGAAGCTGAAAGTCAGGTTAAAAAAATGGATGAGGCTTGGTGTGGTTGAAAAACTAAAAATGATTGGTTAATTCTAATACCTCAAGATTGAAGACTACGTTGCATGTTAATGTTTATGTAAAACAAAAAGTACTATTGGGTGTCAAAAAAATGACATGTAACAGAGCAGTGGATAGGCAGGTGTTTTTGGAGGGAAATCAGCATTCTTGGTTTGATGTAGAACGTTGAGATATGAACTTTTGACCTGTGCCTTCAGCCAGGTGCAGAATGAGGTGTTACCATGGAAACAGCCAGAGAAGGCAGTGGGTGATGGGTGACTTTTATGTGACATTGAAAATATTGTAAGGGACAACCAACTGAAATTCAAACTTGATTTTAAAATTTTGCAGGAACAAATATGATTGGTTGAAGAGACATAAATGAGTCTGTATTGACAGGATATCTGTGCCATTGAATTTTGGTTGCAGTGATAGAAGCATTATTCAGAGTTCCGCAAACGAATATCTGTTTTGTGACTGTCACTGTTCTACATCGTACAAAGCATTGGTAAAGGTAAGTCTGTAACTGTTTGTTTTGTCATGTACCATAAAATGTGGTTTAGTCACTATAACTGGTTCATTTTCCTCACAGTCTCTGAGTAACCTCATTTTTAACTGTGACAATGTCTTGTATTTTTAGAACTATTTCTCCATTTCGTTTCATCACTCTTTAACAACATTATTTGATTTCAATTATTAGTTTAAAATTTTGAATAATAAATTTCAATAAGCTGAATGGTCTTCAGTCATGTTCTTATGTAATCTTTTACTGTTAGTTTTTTTAATTCACTGTCAGTCAGAGACCAAACTGGAACGAAATTTTGGGGGGGCAAATAAAAAAAAATGGATTAGGTGTACATGAATGTTTAATTAGTAGGCAGAGTAAAGCTGCAGGGGCTTTTAGGAGGGGTAAAAAAACTGCAAGGCCTAATTAACATTCAAATGGATGTTTACAGAGATGTGAAACGTTCAGGTGCGGCTCTGTGTGTATGTGGAATATATATGTTACCTTGGGCTGCCACACCAGATGGGAGGGGGGTGGGGGCCTGAAGTCCTGTGAATTTAATGGGGGTTGCGTGCCTTTTCTTCACATTCTTTCAAGTGTAAATTATAGTTTTGTATATAATTTTGGTGAACAGCAAAAAGTGGAATATAAAATATGTTTAATATAGACAGTAATTATTTGCATGATTTTGAAGTGTTTACATATAATCAGAGAAGTTGGTTTTGAGATGAAAAAATGGTATTAGCAGAGACACAGATAATGCAGATAGAGAGAGAAATGGTACATTACATGTGATACCGTCGTCAAAAAGTGCTAATGCTTAAGGAATTTTTAAACTTTCTGTCAGACGACAAAATTACAGTGTGGTTTGTGGCCGCGGGCTGCACTGGTGGGGGTGGGGTGAGAGGGAGAGGTGCCGAGTAAAATAAAATGAAAACTTGTGATCATGAGGTTGTATATAGGTTTGTGCAGTACACATGTGAAACCGTCGTCAAAAAGTGCTAATGCTTATGGTATTCATAAACTTTCTGTCAGACGACAAAATTACAGTGTGGTTTGTGGCCGCTGGCTGCACTGGTGGGGGTGGGGTGAGAGGGGGAGGTGGCCGAGTAAAATAAAATGAAAACTTGTGATCATGAGGTTGTATATAGGTTCGTGCAGTACACATGTGAAACCGTCATCAAAAAGTGCAAATGCTTAAGGTATTCATAAACTTTCTGTCAGACGACAAAATTACAGTGTGGTTTGTGGCCGCGGGCTGCACTGGTGGGGGTGGGGTGAGAGGAGGAGGTGGCTGAGTAAAATAAAATGAAAACTTGTGATCATGAAGTTGTATACAGGTTCGTGCAGTACACATGTGAAACCGTTGTCAAAAAGTGCTAATGCTTAAGGTATTCATAAACTTTCTGTCAGACGACAAAATTACAGTGTGGTTAGTGGCCGCGGGCTGCACTGGTGGGGGTGGGTTGAGAGGGGGAGGTGGTCGAGTAAAATAAAATAAAAACTTGTGAATATGAGGTTGTATACAGGTTTGTGAAGGACATGGCTTCATACATTGAGGTAGCAGACTGAGTATACAAATAGCTCTCTCCCTCCTGCCGTTTGACTCCATCTTTATCTCCCTCCTGCTTTCCGTCTCCGTTGCCCTGTGTTATCTTAGTGTGTGTGTGTCTGTCTGTGTCTGCCTTTTGTCCGGGATGAGGACGTTTGCTCAGCAGGCACACACAGATAGTCGCATCAAAGTACTTGGTTGTTTTTCAAAAAACTATTTATATAAGTGAGATGCTTTTTTGAAGCGCTAGTGAATGTCTACTTTCACAATTACCACTCGGTTGGCTCCACAGAGCAGAGGGTATGTCGTATTTGACTTCTTAGTGCCTGTGCATCTGCACTCTGTTCTCTGGTGGCTGGCGGAGAAGTGTTTGTTATAGTGGAGATGAAAGCGTGATAAGTAGTGAAATACGACATAGCGTCTGGTCTGTAGAAGCGGGGGAGCAGTGATTAACACTATGAGTGAAGCGGAACTGCGGCATTGCTTGATAACAGTAATAAATTATTTTCTTACCAGAGGTACAACTGTTTGCATGGTCCGTGACCCCCTAAGAAAGGCTTGACGGGCCGTCACAGGCCTGCGGGTTCTAGTATGAGTAACTCAGGTCGACAAAAAAAAACATGAACTTAGTATAGCTGAGGTTACGTGGAACGCATGAATAGTCTTTCAGTATACAATCATTTCAGTTCAGAATATGGATTAAAAGAGAGAACGTGTATATTTGAAATGTTTATTCAGTAATGCACTGATTTCAAGGCAAGTTTCTTATCTAATATGAGTACAGATATTGTAAGAAACAAAGTGATCGGCATAGTCACTAGTCCATAGAATACAAACGGTATAGTTGATGTAAAATGAATACGGTTTAGCAAAATTCATTCTACACTGTTCTGATGAAGTACATTACATTTTATGAAATCTAAGAAGGTGTCTTGCCTTTAAGTTTAGCAATGATACATGAAAATGCTAGAGGTTAGACATCAGCTCATTAACAATCAGCTCTCTGCATGCGAAGCACTATCAAGTTTGTGTTATGCTATTGTGTAAGGAAAAAAAAACGCGCCAAAAGCGACAAGTTGGCTGGAGGTGCATTTATGTAATCTGATGGAACGTTCGAAAATCAGTATTGAGAAGAACTACTGCATTGACATAACTTTTGAAGGTTTTAGTACTCCATCTGAAATACAGCTCGAAAAGTAATGCAAATATTAGTATAAAAACATATTTTTCTCGTATGAATTGAAAATATTTTAGTACATGGAAAACTAAAGCAGCAGAGGTGTGTGAGGCGCAAATAAGCAGCTGAAAGGGGAAATGGCGTTTAAACTTATAAAAAACTCATGCTAACTTTACACATTAATCAGGGCACATGTAGCATATATTACCCTGCTTTGCTCCCAGTACGTTTCAAAGAAGATAAGATAAGATATGCAACTGGATTGTTGAAATTAGAGTTCAATAAAAAGTTAATTTCGAAATCGAGTAGGTGAGGAAAAAAAAATGTAGTCCACATAAAACACGAAAATCTGACCAGCAGGAAATTGTAATGTCCACTGCCACTGTTAGTAAAGCCAATAGGTCTGTTCATATAAAAAAAGTCCAAGAAAACGTGAAAAAGATAGGGAGGTAAAACAAAATGTAGGCGTCAATGGCGTGCATAAGAGTTATCCAACAACTGAGTAGGCAAAATAAGCAGCTACCGCTTCTAAAAGGAAGTCACTGTTATCATCCGAAAACATGTCAGCCATCCAATTGAAAAGAGGAAAAGAACATACATGCTCTTCAATTACCGGAGCCTCTAGTACCATCAGAGGGCAACTCTGTGTCTTTTCTATGTAGCTGTGTGCCAAGAAATCTTGTGCCGCTGCGAATATATTCCAATGACCCAGAACTCCATGTATCGCTGCAAAGGCCATAATCCCTCCGTCGAAACAAAGCTGTTCATGATCAATTAACGGATTCATGAGATGATTGTAATTCACTTCAGGAGATACCAAGTTGCAGAGACATAAGTCCAGGGCCCACATGAAACCACAGTTCAGGCAATGAAATACAGGCTACACACAGGTGAAATAGGAAAATCGAAATGATAATCGATATGATGCACTCAAAGTCGCGAGTGGCAGGATGCCATAGTACGCAAGCATCCTTTGGCGAAAAAGTGCTCCGGCTCGTTTGCGAAGACAGGAGGGACATCCATTTTGTAATAAACAAAATAGGAACACAAAAGTCACAGCCACTGGTAGTAGAACAGGAAGTCCAGAAAAATAGGTCGCCGACTATGGAGTGAAGAGTAGCAGAATGACTTCAAACTATTTCTGGCAAAGAAGTCACTAAACCATTGCTTAGTAGTTATAAAAAAAATAGGCCTGCCTTGAAGTGGAGGATGCGTTAAAGATTATGGGAGTCACCTCAGCAAATTGTAAGGGAAGGTCACTATTTTATAAGGAATGCACTTCTCTGTGAATATTAGCTAAGTGAAATAGATATGTTTGTGAACAGATGGTAGGGTAACTTGTTTTTGTGACAATAAGGCTCTTGTTCATGTCTTGTGATTCAACTTTGAATTCAAGGCCGGAATTCGCGGCCAGATGGAAACATCAAGGTTCCCATGCGGGGGTGGATAATCTACATTCTTACAGGGAAGAATATGCAGGGTGACTATTACCGCGTAAGCTTTGCCGTTTAAAAACTCATAATAATTCTTATTACATGAAAAAAAAAACACTGTTGAAGAATAAGGAAAAAGTTGGCATTATAGTAGGCACTGGTGTATCTTTGAAAAGACATGCAACATTACAGCGCTTCTAGTTAAATAAGTCATGTAATTGAAAGTGCCTGGGTGTGAACGACTAATTACATGTTTCAGTACACTCATCTCTATACAGATATAGGGGTAGATTAACATGCTCCGTGCGGCACTTTTGCTTCACTTGTCCCATGTTAAAAGTGACACTAAAGTGGCGTAAGGGGTTTGTAAATCTGCCCGACATTTTTTTGCCGTCTCCAAGGCATTTGTAAGTGAAAGGGAGCGACTTGGTTTTATGACTGTAGGAGGTACTGAGATGCTGGTATCTATTTATGTGAAGAAATGTATAGAATTTGAACACTGAAAAAACGCGAAAGGTAGACTAATTAATTCGTGCATTAGCCATGTTGCAGTTACGGCTTCGGATACTAAAAAGGGAAAAGTGTCTAGGCGTTGAATGTGGAACACCGAAAAAGAAGCGTGTGTCATGGAAAGCAAACGTGGTTTGAAAGTGAAATGTAAAGGTTTAAAGAGAGAGGAGACATTAAGATAGTTTCAGGGCTTTGAGTTGGCCAGGTCTGTTCGGGTCTCAGCACAGGCAGTTTCTTAAAGGTAAGCTTGCTGTCTATCTGGCTGCACTTTTGAGCCCTGGCGTAGGCAGACTTTTTAGTTAACTTGTGCAGCTATGAATCTGTGTCAAAAATATTAGTACTTAGTCGCTGGAGGTATGATGCTACGTGTTGTACCATACTTACATGTAAAAATATGGAGGGCAAAATTTACAGTGTGGTTTGTGGCCGAGAGCTGCTGTGGTGGGTGAGAGTCCAGAGTTGAAAGGGTTGGGGCTAAAGGGAAACAAAGAGTTCTGAGTTAAGATTATGCAGAAGTTCCTGTAACAGATACGTTCTTGCACTAAGTTAGTGGAGTCAGTATACATATATCTGTGTTGCTGTTTTCGTTTTCTGAACATACTGTTTTTGTGCAGCTTACTTCATATATTTTAGTGTGTCTGGCTCGCTCTCTGTATCTCTGTCTACTGTGCAGTTTTTCTCCATGTTTCCTATCCTCTGATTTTTACCGTTCCTGTCTCTCATACATTTTCTCTCTATGCAGTTGTTGTTCTCCCTCACATGGGAAAAAGTGACGCATCTGTGGCGCAAGGATTTCATAAATGAGGCCCTTTGTGTCCTATTCTTTTTGTTTCTCTTGCTCTCTTTGCCTTTGTTTTGATTTTCACTATATTTATTCATTTCTGTCATTCTTTTCTTTTCTGGTCTGAAAGCACCCTTACCTTCACTGTCCCTTGTGATATCTCTCTCTTTCTCGTGCTTGTTTTGTATCTTTCTCTGTGACCTGTTCTCAGTCGTCCTCCTACATTGTCTGTATGGTGGTGTATATCTCTTTCCCTCTTCTTCTCTCCATATTTCTCTCTCTTCTGCTTTGTTTGTCCATCTCTGTGTTCCTTCTGCTCTCTCTCACCCTATTGTAGTGTTTGCCTGCTGTACTCTCTGTCCCTGTGCCTCCTGTCTTTTGTCTTCTTTGTGCTCTGTCTGTTATTTCTACTCTGTGACTCCCTCTGCATGGTCATCCTTTTCTTTATTGTACCTTCCCTTTCTTTCTTGACTTTTCAGTGCTGCTGTTATTTTTCTGTCTCTCCATTTGTGCTTTGAATGCTGCTCTGTCTCTGTATGTTCCTCTTCCTGCTACTGTCTCTCTCTCTCCTGTAGTCTGTATCTCTCCTGTCCTGTATCTATTTTCTACTCTATATTTAATATTTTATTTAATATTTAGTTATGTCATGTGTGCAATTATTGAACTTAGTTAGGCATTAGGATATCTATTGGTAGAGAATCTTAGGTAATTTATCTGTTAGGCTTGTTGTTTGCTACAATGGCTCTATGTTGTGTAATAAATATGTCTGTAATATGTTAATTAAATTTCATTATTTCTCTTTTTTATAGTGTTTGGTGCTGAACAGCAACAAACTCCCTTCTACCTTACAGAGTTTTCTGGAATCATATTCTTTTTTTCAGGTGAGTTGGAATTTTTGAAAGGTAATTTTTTTGGGTGCACATTAAAATAATAAGCAAGATTTTTTAAAATATTTGCAAAGTTTCGGTTTGGAGCATAATTTTATCTTCTATTTTTGGCATGTCTGTATCTGCTTGTACTAGATATGTATTTTGAGATATTTTTCCACTGACAGTTGATATTATCTTTTTATCGTCCTGGTGCATGTGTTCTTTTCGATGCAGTTCTGGTTCATCTATCATTTGACTATAATTCTTTGCGGTTTCCATGGAATATTTCTTGCTAAGTGTTCATTATTTCTCAAACTCATGCTGTATTATCTTTGGCAGTCTTTTTTCTTCATTTACAGAGGTGTATTATGATATGGCTCTTGGTGTGATGGGCATCTTTTCTGCGTATCTGTGACTGTACTATCTGTGTGCACTGTTTACATACATTTGCAGAGCTTTAATATGATGTGGTTCCTCATGGTTAGCATGAAATTTTGTACATGCTATGAAATTCACATGCTGAGTATGCTGTTGAAACATAAAAGCAACTGTCTCTGTGGGAAGTAGTAATCTGTTAAGTGAATGTTATGGTTTGTACAATGTGAGCCTCCCCTTCAGACTGTATATAGTTTGAATAGCAGTTTGTAGTGGTGAACTCAGAAAATGGATCCCTAAAAATCAAATATAAAGTTTATCAATAGTTGTGATATCCAGAAAATCTAAAAACAAATTTTACAATAAGATGTCTTTTTACAGCAGTAATTATTTAATGAAAAAAATAGGAACAGTGTTAATGTCTAGGCTCATAGTGTCAATTTGTTTTCAAAACAAGAGGAAGGTGCTATCTTAATATATGTAGTTAATGAGTTAGAACGTATAAAAATGTATGTAGTTTAAAAATTAGTGAAGGTACTTTTAAGTTATATATTTATGAAAAAGATATAATTTAGTCTTTATATTTTTTTAAAAGGATACAGAAGAACAAAAAAAAATGAGAGATGGAGAATTATTCTGAAAAAAAGCAAATACATGTTGAAATCGTAAATGATCTGCTGGAGGAGTTACTAGAAGGAGTGTTTGAGGACGAAAATAACTTTGAAAATGAGGACTTTATGGATATAACATTGGACAGTGCTTATTTAGAGATGGTGGAAGGGGAAGAGGAGAGTTTGGAGGATGAGGGTCATGAATCGGAAGAAGTACGTGATGAAATTATGCTTCAAGTTCTTTTAGATTATGAACTTTTAAATAAATAAAATTATTTTGGATAGTAAAGCATTCTTGAAGACAGTTTTCTTGTACTATTCGTTGTTGATCTGCTTTATGAGAGTGGCAATACCTGTTCTCATGAAGTGTATAAGACATTATAGTAAAAAAAAAAAAAAGCACTAGGATCACCGACAGTTCTTGAAAAACAGTGTACTGTTTGTATGCTTTAAAAATTAGAATCAGAAAATACGTCTATAATGTTGACACAGCTATGGACTGTCATAAATTTAGAACCAACATTCACTACAGGATTTCCTACTCTGTTCAGAGACTGTTTCTTTGTCGTTATTGTACTTAGAAAATGAATCTGTGGTTTTAATTTGTATGTTATATGCTAGTAGCCAACTATTTTATTTGTTATGTTTGTTCTTTACAGATTGTCATTTTCATCAGAAACATAAATTAGTATGCCGACCAGAAATGAAAAAAGAAAGCTGTATAAACGGACATACCATTTGAAGAGGAAAGAATTACAAGAATTATCAAAACAACAAAGGACGGATAAAAAGAAGAGTGCTCCTGGTAAGAAAACCAAACATTTTTAAAGAAGATTATGTCAAAAGAAAACTGTAAAGGATAATCTTGAAAAGGAAAAACAGATATCAGTATCTAGAAGGACAAATGCTACAAAGAATCAAAATGTTTCTCGAATCAGCAGAGAGGAAAATATATACAGTAAAACACGTACGAATCAGTTTACGGAAATCAGGAAGCGTATGTTTTATAACAGAGTAGTTTCGAATTTATTAAAAAAGGGAAAGTTTGTAAAAGAAGATCTGCTTTTTCTAAGAAGAAAAAACATATAGAGGATGTGGTTGAGGGCGCGTTAGAGACAAAAAGAAAATTATTTATTTTAGTAATTAATAGAATAAATACACTGAATAAGGCAATCAGAGTTTTAAAAGCTAAGAGTAAATGGAAGAGACACATAAATAGAAGTCATTTTTGTAAAGTGTTTTCTGGGAAGTGGATGCATACTTCAACTTCTGAGCCATTTTTTAATGAAGAGAGTTACTTTCGAAGTAACGATTTGTTACATGCAGTTGACACCAGTGGTCGAGCATATGAGGTGAAGGATGGTTCTGCAATTGAGAAAGAGAAAATTGTGGTTAGAAATGCAGAAGAGGTGATAGCTGGAGAAGTTTTAGAGGGACGTCCTAATGTTCCTGTTTACAGTTGGAATTGTAGTTCCAATTGCAGTGTACGACAGGATTCAATTGATTTCTTTCGCAATTTCTTACGTAAGTACACTAAGGAAAGTCTTAAAAAAAATTGTAATGTTGCAAGAATTAGACCATGCAGCGTGCGAGAAAAAATAGGTCTGCAAGGCCATTCTCTGGCTTGTCTTTCTAAAAAAATATGCCATAGTGTGTTTCATGTTAGCAGTGCGTCATACGAAAATGAGAAAATGAGTGAGAAAGTTGTATTATGCAAAAAGTCCAGCACTTAAACTTAAACAGTTAAATAGTGCTCTTTTGCATGGATGTGAATTATATGTTAAGAAGATGTGTGCAGAAATTGAGGTAAGTTATTTTGGTCCAGATGAAGACAATGCAGAAACTGATATAGTTATAAAAGGAAATGTGTTAGAAAATGTTGGAAATTTTAATACTGAAAATTTTGAACAGGAAATAACAAAGTTTAAGGTCATTGCAGGTGAGAAACCACATTTTTCTTGTGTGTGTAGTGAACGCATTCATTACAAAAGTCAAACTAGGTTAGTTGATTTATATTTAAAAAGTGAAGATGAAAGTAATAGTCAATGGAAAGATTTTGCAACTTATTTGTTGGTAGAAAACTATTTTGATTTGGGTTTTGAGCAACGTATTTGTAAGTATTGTTATAATAAATTAAATGAAACTAGAATGCCTGCTAGAGCTGTACATAATAATCTTGAGTTGATAAATATTCCATCGGAACTGATGGATTTAAATACTTATGAGACTATTCTGATTCAATTTTCAGGCTATTGTTCGTATGGAGCCTAAGACTGGCAAATTAAATACATCAGATTTACAAAGAGGATTAAAGGGTAGAGTTGTATATTTGCCACTTGATTTAAAAAAAATATGGAAACAATTGGTGTTGAAAATGTAGAAGAGGAACCTCTAGTTATTCTAGTTAATGGTGTACCTACAAAGAGTAAGAAAATCTGGCAAGATTTAGTGGATGTTAGAAAAGTCAAAAAGGCAACGTTGTATTTAGTCAAAAACAATAAATTCTATAAAAATGTATACGTAGAAGAAGAAGTAAGTGAAGAAGAGGACAATGATTTGCCTATTGGACAAATTAAAAAAGTTGACTTATCCAGAAGTGAAGAAATTTATGAGCATTACAGTGTTCATCCACTGCATTCCAAAGAAGCAATAGGGAATGCTATTGAATTATTTGAGATGAAAAAGCAAAAGGAAATCCTATTAGTGTTTGGGAAGAAAGTTTGGAAGGTCATTGTTTCCCACAGTTATTCCCTATAGGTGAAGGTACACGATATGACGATCGACCTATGCAGATTCCTGCATCTGAGTACCGGACAACAAGATTATATGCAGAAGATCCGAGGTTTCGCCAATGCATTCCATATCTGTTTCATCTTCTGTTTGAGAGTGACTTATCTGGTCTTTCTTATACAGTAAACCATATCCTAAAAAGTGGAGTGCATCTGCAAAATGTTTCAGCAAAGGAATTTATGGATAAAGTGCAACAGAAAGATAGTGTTTTGGATTCACACCTAATTAATTTAATGGCTTGTCAGCGTGGTACTAATGAGTATTGGTACCGTCGTCATGGAGAATTGAAATGCATGCTTAGAAACTTAGGAGCACCTACATGGTTTTTAACTCTAAGCTGTGCAGAGTATGCTTGGGAAGATTTGCTTGAATTTCTTCGGGAGGCGAATGCAAACATGGAAAATATAAACTGCAAGACACCTAGAGAACTGTGTTCGTTGGATCCGGTTAATGTTTGCAGATATTTTAATCATAGATTTGAAGCTATGATGTCTTTTATTACAAACAAGAAAAATCCACCTCTTGGTGAAGTACTGGATTTCTTTTGGAGAAAAGAATATCAAGCAAGAGGTGCTGCTCATATTCATATGCTGTTATGGATCAAGGATGCTCCTAAATTTGGAACAGACTCAGATGAGACTGTACTGTCTTTCATTGAACAATATGCCACTTGTGAAATACCTAATAGTACAACTGATAAGGAAAAGTGTTACGCTTTCAAAGTCATCGTTGTGGAAAATATTGTCGGCGAAAATTCAAATCAAAGAGTAAGTTCTACACCAAATGTCGTTTTGGATTTGCACGACCGGTACTTTCAAAAGGAAGAGTCAACAATTTTATGTCATCTTTGCGACATAATGTCACAAGAAGGTCACCTAAAAATATGTACAATTTAAGAAGAGGTGAAGAGTCCAAATATATAAATGACTATAACCCAGTCATTTTGTCCATGCGGAATGCTAACATGGACATACAATATGTTGCAGACAACTCTATTGCTGTGGCTCGATATGTAACGTCTTACATCACAAAATCTGAAAAGACGGAACTGAAGGAGATGTGGGAAGACATTTCTCATGAAAAGAGCCTAAGCAAGAAATTGTATACGTACAGTTTGAAGGTGTTGTCTCATTGTGAAATTGGAGCATATGAATGTTGTGATCGCTTATCATCAGCAAGTCTTTATGCAAAATCAAGAACTATCGTATGGGTGAGTTTGGGTCTTGCAGAAACACAAAACCGTGTTCTGAAACCTGTGCAAGAAATTGAATATTTAGCACAGAAAGAACCAAACAGTACAGACATTCTGAAAACAAATATGTTGGATACATACTATTCAAATGGAAGTACTCTGCTTGAAAACATTTGTCTGTATGAAATACTTCAAAACTACAGTTTTAAAAGGAATATTACAGAGAATATTGATAAAGGTGTACACGCTGTAATTGGACATGAAGGATGTCTGGTGAAACAAAGAAAAGGACACTTGATTAATCACCGAAAACTGAGTTGCGAAACACCTGACAAAAAATAATTTTACTATTTAGCTCTTTTGCAACTCTTTAAACCATGGCGTCCAGAAGAGGAACTACTTGGTGACTTTGATAGTTATGAAGATTCATTTAACGCATCTAAAAGTAGTATCGAATGTCCTGTTTTTAGTAATTATCTCCAAATGTTGAATGATGAAATAGAGCAAGAAGCAACAATTGCAGCGGAGATTGCTAGAGACAGTTCACAAGGTAGTCAAAGTTCGGCTTCATTAAGTCAAGATCCACTGGGACAACCAATTATCCAAAATGAAGCAGGCACTGCCATGGATGAGGTGGAAAGAGCAATGCAGCAAGGTCAAGAGGAAGTAATAAACTTAGAAGAATTGGAGAAGCAATTCAATCTTGAGCAAAGACAGATATATGATGAAGTGACAGACCACATTGAGCATGGCTTTCGTCATGAGAAAAAAGAATGCTCATGTATGTCATTTGAACCTATTCAACTATATGTAAGTGGAGAAGCTGGAACTGGTAAAATATGGAAATATTCTTCAAGATATAAGGATTGGAAAACTAACTGAAGATGCGAAAGAAACTCTACGAACACGATTACTTTCCAAGCTGTTTCCTAATGAAGATAATGTACCTGAGAAAATATATAGTAAAGAGGTAGCAGATAAGTCAGTCATATGCTTGATGCCAACTCTCAAAGAATGTTCTGTTTTTAATGAAAAAATGTTGAAGTGAGAAAATCAAGAAATTAAGAAACTGGAAGCTAAAGATAGAATAGAGCATGAAGGTAGTACTATTGTTTTGTCTGAAAAGTTGAAGTTAAAATTGGATTCTCTTCAGAAATCTATATCTAAAACTGCTGGCTTAGAAAAAAATTTGTATGTATGTTTAAATTGTCGGATTATTTTACGGAGAAATTTACATGTAGAAAGAGGTTTGGTAAATGGAGCAATGGGTAATGTTGTTGGTTTTGTGAAATACTCAAATAGAGATGAGATTGAATTTTTAAGAATCAAATGTGATGGAATTGAGGAAGTTCAACAATTCAGTCGCTGTTCAACTCGTTTTTTGCTTGTGAAAGACTTATATGTCCGTCTAAAGCAATTTACAATTTGTTTGGCATATGCAGTGACTATTCACAAATCTCAAGGTTTAAGTGTAGATTGTGCTTTGGTAAATATTGGAAGCACTGTTTTCAAAGAGGGTATGGCGTATGTTGCTTTATCTCGAGTTAGAACTTTATGTGGACTTTATCTAATTGATTTTGATGAGACAAAGATTAGTGCAGATTTATTGTGTGAAGGAGTATAATAGGTTAAGAAGAGAATATGCTCCAAGTTTACCTCAATATCCTTTAATTGAAAAGTGTATGGTTGGTCAGAAAAGGAGAAATGAGGAAAACTGTACCGAAGTAGTAGAGAAACGAAGAAAAAAAGATGTAGCTTTGATTGGTAGTAGTAAGAAAATGGTCAGTGACATCACTCATGACATTCCTGATAACATCTAACATCTGACATATGCTGCCTACAACATATAGGAATAGTATGTCACTGATTCTTGCATGTATGCAATATGTAAAATCTCCTAATGTAGCATATTAACACTTAGACACTGAGACACTCTTACTAATAATAAAGAAACAATCACCTACAAAGACATAATGTATCAGTCATATAGCTACTCATCAACACATTCAGCCACTAAAACAGAAACTGATAGACTGACACAGATATGTATTTATTTAAACATTACTCAGTAACCCATGTACTCATTAAGATATACTTAATCAGTCAGTTATACAATCTATTTTTCACCAAAAAAGCAACCGTTTATACACTTATATACTAAATTCTTGTTCAACCAACCTTCAGATCTACATATATATAATACATGTAATTTTCAGAATTAACCCATTTAATAGATGATGTCAGGAGTGAAGTGATATGTGAAGTCATCAGCAGTGCATTGCAGGCGTGCGAGTTATAGTTAGCTGAAGTAACTATAACGGGGGAATTTCATTGGTTTTATATGAGTGAAATGTCCAGCTAACTATAACATGTGTCAAACCTATGGTTTTTTCAGTGAATTTCATAGGTTTTGTAAATACTGCTTCCTAACTATAACGTGTGTAAAACCTATGGTTTTTTCAGTGAATATATATATATATATATATATATTACCTACTGGTAGGTAGTTATAGTTAGGACCTAGTTTCCATAGGAAATCCGCAACATTCTATTGGGAATAACTTTTTCGCCGGTTAATGAATGTGTGCGATTTTCTCAAAGAAGATGGCCCATTACGCTCCGCTCCTTCTCTGAAAGTTTCGGGGGGATTCGTCAAGCGGGGGCCGAGAAAAAAGGGGGTCCCAAAATGTGTTTTCCCCCATGCAATTTTCCATAGGACGATTAGACATGGCTACAGCCCGAACCGCTGAACAGAGTTACACCAAACTTGGCAAAATTGTAGGGTCTGGTATGCAGTACGCCCTTTTGGTAAAATGGTGTAAATCCCTCCAGTAGGTTTTGAGAAAATTGAATTAGAAAAATATATATATTTATAGGCGTGGCACCGTGCGCGCACCGTGCGAGCACCCTGGCATGCGCGAGTGCGCCCCTGATTGGCTGGCAGTCGTCTGTCAACATTCCAAACTGTCCAAACCAGGAATTGTTGGCCACCATCTTGTTTCTCAGGAGAACTGAGGCACAAGAGAGCCCAAAACAAGAGTGGAAAACGCGAAAAGGGGGCAGGTTAGAGACCCCCTGGCCCCCTAGCCCTTCTCAGGGGGTCCCAGAAGGACCCCCAAGGGCAAAAAAAATATTTTTTTTGTGAAAAATTGCGGGCTTCGCTCACGGTGCGCGGACGGCGGCTAAAAAAGACAACAAAAAAATACAGTTAAATAACAAGTTTGAGTGTTTAGATGTTGGTTGTCTCTAAAAAGAACAGTTGTGTTTTGAAAAATTGGAGTGTAGAAAAAAATGTGGATGAGATTCAGTGCACTTGAGAAAATAAGAAATGATTGGTGGTTTCTGATAATTGAACATTGAAAACTAGGGTGCATACTACTGTTTTTTAAAAGGAATAATACTATTGGTTTAGAAAAAGTCATTAAAAAGAACATTGCACAGGATAAGCTGGTACATTGAGAAGTCAAACACAGAGGTACATTTCAGAGAATTTGGCTTACAATATCTGGTGCGTGATTGACACTGTAGTAAATCTTCAACAGTATTTTAAAAGGCGAGTTGTTAATTTGTAAGGGAAACTATGTTGTACACTTTAAGTTAATAAGAAAAATACCACTGCACTGCCGTAAACCCTGAAATAATTACAATGTGAGTTAATGTGTTTTAGGGAATATTGTGACAGAATAGTTGTAAAAGCTAGTTTTATATTATCTATTACTAAAAATGATAAATTAAAGTGTTTTTTTGCAAGTTACAGCAACAAATTTGTTAAAAATATGGATCGCAATGAGGAGACAGTAGAAATCATGTTTGAAGTTTCAGCTACTTTATTAATAGATTTGAATGTTCCGTTTTATGACAGCACTAATGAAGAAGAACTTAGTGGAGGAGATGGTACAAGTGATTTTTTTGATCAGTCTTTGGACAGTGAATTTCTGGAATGTTTGGAGATGATGGAGTTCAAAGAATCATATTTGCAGACTTACGAAGAAGAAATTCCAGATGATTTGATGTTGGAAGTGCTTTTACATTATGAAAATTCAGAAGAATACATTTATATTTAGAAATCTAAAATGTATTTGAGAAATGTTTCTATTTTTAATTGTAATTTATGAGGTAGTAGTGTCCCTGACCCCCTAGGCCTTCTCAGGGGGTCTCTGATGGACTCCAAAGGTTAAAAAAAGGGTATTTATAAGGTAAGTATGAGAAACAAAAAATAGTTTCTTATCACTCTTTCTATTGTGACAGAATAACTGCCTCACTCTTTCTCAGTCCCTTGCTTTCCCTCTATCTCTCTCACTTACATGTAATCTTCTTTCCTTTCTCTTTCTACCACTCCTCCTCTCCCCATCATTCACTTTCCCTCTCTTTTAATTTTTAATTTTTTTTCTTCTCCCTTACTTATCCAATTCTTAACTGTCACTAAACCTTCACTCACCGCCACTCCCCTTCCCCCCACTACACTTCCTCTTGTATGTTTCTCACAGCCTTTCCCTTTTGCGCTCACTTTTGCTTACTCCCCTTCGCTTTCTGTTGCAAACAGGTGCAACAGGTGCAACAGGTGCAGGATTTTTACGTTGTATAAGTGCAAAAGTGAGTGAATGAAATATTATACATTTCACTCATTCACTTTTAGGAGGCATTCCTGCACCAGAACATTACCCATGTATACAGGAAAGCCTCCTTTTGGTGCATAGTTTTACAATATGATGCACCTTGCAAGTACATCAGATTTTAAAAACCATACTTTATGGTGCATCTTTTGTACCACCTCGCATCACAAATGTGATGCAACGGTTGTGTAAAAGACACACAAAGGGATTATAAAGCTGCCCTTAATACATATAAATTCATTCACGCACTTTCACTAATAGTGCAAATTTAAGCATAGAGTTGTAACATATTTATATACATATGTTACATTTCAGTGCTTTGGAAGTACTACAGTATACTATAGGTAAACACCCTATAGATTTATGCTGTACCACATCCTTATAGTTTTGCACTTTGATATTCATTCATTCATTTATGAACAATATGACAAACCTTTACATACAAACATAGAAATAGAGTTCTTTTTTTGACCAGTAGAGGTAGTTCAAAAAAGAACTCTTTTTTGGGGGGGGGTTTGATTTGCTGCAAAACGGTGAAAAATGAACTTTTTAAACGAAACAATTGCTCAACAGGAACAAACAGTTAAAAAAAAAAGAAAAAATAATGGGAGCACTTGTGCCTCTTATTCTTCTCAAGAATAACTTCTATGGACTGTTGCCCATAAGCAATTAATTTGTTGCAATGAATGCAACGAATCATTAGATTCCTAAATTCAGGCTGGATGTTTGGAAACATGGTAGATGGAAGTGGTGGTGGTGGTGCTGATGAAGTGCTTGGAGCAGAGCCCTGCTCCTTCTCCGTCCTTCGCACTACAGCTCTCGCCCAATTGTTGGGGTGGATGTTCTTCACATGGCGTTCCATGCTGACACTGCCAAACGAATATTTCTTGTTAGCATTAACCCTAGATGATACTGCGTCACATATCTTACATGTTACAAGTGGAGCGTTCACTTTTTTGAAACCTTCAACGTAGGTAAAAAATTTCCATACAATGGATTTCTTTTTTTTTGGTAGGCCGTGGCTGTTCTTTTACAATTTCTTCAGATGAAGATGAAGAATGATCAGATTCCTGTGGAAGTTCAGCCATTTGGAGTTGTTTTTCTAAAGCCCAGGAGCTGAAGAAAAAAGATGGTTCTCCTGTGAAAATCAAAGAAGAATGATTAACATGGGAGGGGTCTTTCAATAATTGGAGTAGGAAGTATTATAAATCAATAGAATCTCTTGTTTTAAGGCCACATGGTTGGACGTAATCTTACGGTGCGCTTACGGAGCATTTACGGAGCGCTTACGTACTCTTACGATGCACTTACGGAGCGCTTATGTAGGACGCACCCTCGCGAGATTCGTAATTGCTTTAAAAAGTAATATACTGTTCTTAAAAGTTAAAAAAAAACCATTTTCTTCATTATAGCAGATATTGTCTACCTTTAAAAATTACTTTAAATACGTAGATATTACGTTTTTTAAATTAAAAAAACTTTTGGGGTGAGCGCACGTAGGTTTTATGGTGCGCGCACGGCACTCTTACGGTGTGACGTACCCTCGCGAGATTCGTAATTGCTTTCAAAAGTAATATACTGTTCTTAAAAGTTAAAAAAAAACATTTTCTTCATTATGCCAGATATTGTCTACCATTAAAAATTACTGTAAATACGTAGAAATTACGTTTTTGAAATTAAAAAAACTTTCGGGGGTGAGCGCACGGAGCTTTCACGGTGTGCTTATGGTGCGCGAACCTTGTGATCATTAAAAAAAAGGAAAAGTTTGCAAATAAAAAAAATTGAAAAAATTGTTTTTGTACTTAGTTTTATAATTATTTTACTATAAAATGTGAAATATAAATAAGGGAAAAATAATATGTAAATATTTATTATAAAAAAGAAAAATTTGTATAAAAAAGAAATTTAATAACTAGTACATTTAAAAATTATCTTTTACAAAACATTTGAAATTCACTTAAAAAACCATAGGTTTTAAATATGTTTTAGTGAGGTATTAGCATTTAAAAAAACGTACAAATTCACACAAAAAAACCATAGGTTTCACACAGGTTATAGTTAGGAATTAGCATTTAAAAAACCTTGCAAATTCAGTGAAAAAACCATAGGTTTCACATATGTTATAGTTAGATGGACATTTCACTCATACAAAACCTTTGAAATTCCCCTGTTATAGTTAGTTCAGCTAACTATTACTTGCGCGACCGCAATGCACTGCAAATGACGTCACATATTACATCACTAATGACAGGGTCAGTGACATCACTCATGACATCACTGATGACATCTCACGGAGTCAGTGTCTTTTTTTTGTATTCCTGAAATGAAGGTTTGGATGATATATTTATATATATATAGGTTTGGCATCATTTGAAGAATCTTTATGAAACTCTTCCAAAAATCAAAAGTTCATGACCTCAGCTCCTTAGTGCTTAAAGGTTTCGGGGTGATCTGTCAAGCAGTGGCTGAGAGAAAAGGGGGGGTCATAAATGTTATTTTGCCAATGCTTTTCTAAATGGGAATTTTTGAACAGCGCTAAAGCCCAAATGGTTAAATGGAATTACGCTGAATTCGGAAGA
Source organism: Lissotriton vulgaris (assembly GCF_964263255.1). NCBI lineage: Eukaryota > Metazoa > Chordata > Amphibia > Caudata > Salamandridae > Lissotriton > Lissotriton vulgaris. The sequence continues at coordinate 49,061 of NW_028248159.1, forward strand.
AAGCTACATATTTACCCAGAAGGTATACCATTGTGATTTGGTTTAAATCTGTTCAGCAATTTTTCAGAAGTTAAGTTTCAATATTTGTTCATATCGGGACTCCTGGGAGCATTCAACTTAACGTAATAGAGTAATATAATTCTCTGTGAGGGCCTCCTTTCCTGTTGGCTGTCTTGCTCAAGTGGGAGTGAGAAACTCCAGGGAGTTTCTCTGGAGCTTGCGTTCTGATGGGCTGGTCGCAACATGAGAAGAAATGTTGTACCCACCATGTCAGGACATGCAGACTCAGTCCCTGTGACCTGAAAATAAAAGGAATAAGTTATTTGGGAGCATGGTTGGGGTACCTTTATCACGTGGCCTTTGTAGAGGGCCTCAGGGAGACACCCTTTAGAGGCAATTTTTGTTAATAGAAATGTTTTGGGGGTTGCCACAATCCTGCTGGAATTCTTGCAGGAGACAGTCGGAATGCCCTTTGTCCTTAAGAGTAAAATGGGAGTGCAGGGTTTGTGCTAACTCCTACAAGAGTCCAGTGGGACTGGAAAACTGTTAGAAAGAAGTGGGATGGGCATGTTTGCCTGAGGTGGGTTGGCTGGATTTGGTTGGTTGGCCCCACGACTAACCCAGGCCATGTGCAGCAGGGGGTGTGCTGTCCCTGAGTGGGTTGGGCACAGAGCTTGGATGCAGGCAAGCCCTGCAGCCAACTTCATGCTGCACACATCTAAAGGCCATGTTTGGTGAAGGCATCCTGCCCATGATGGGTTGGGTGCCGGGCCTAGCATTAGGCCATGCCCTGTGGCCAACTGTACATCATGCAGAGCCAAAGGCCATGTGCAACTGGGGTTTGGGATATTTATGTTTGGCAATCAAATATTACTTTGCATAAAAAAAAGAAGCAAACAGAGTCTCAGTATCAAAAATACATTGAGGAGGACGTCAGAAAACAGAAAAAACAATATGCGGTTGTGTAGTGGTCTGCATTATGCCAGTAGTGTACACTAATTACAGAGGGTCAAGTACAAACACAAGTTCAATCCTCACCGCTGACCACAAATGTTAGAAATGGGGGTCTCTAGTTGGCAGAGGTAGGTAACTTTGTCCAAGTAAGGACCCTTTACTTCTAGTCAGGGTAAGGGGGATACACACTTTAGATAACCCCTGCTCACCCCCTTGGTAAGTTGGCAAAAGCAGACAGGCTTATCTCGAAGGCAATGTGTAAAGTATTTGTACTCAAAACACACATTAATACAGTGAAAACACCACAAATGGACACCACACCAATTATAAAAAATAAAGACCAAAATAACAAAAATCCAAAATACAAGTAGTAAAATATTACTTTAGTACAGTTAATTCAAAAATAGAACTTGTAGCAAACAAATAGCTCCTCCTGGGGCTATTACGACTTTGTGACAGGCAATAATCCAAAGTACAGCGCCGACCCTGAGGTTTGTGGCATTGAGCACCGAGTCACACAGACCCCCAAACAACAGTATCTTTGGACAAAGTATTTTGATGATACACAGCGTTGTGGAGAAGAGGTGTCGGTGCCAAGGTTAAGGCAAGCTCCATGGCTGCGTTTTGACGTGTCGAGTCCAGGGCAGGGAAATTTGGCTGTTTCGGATGTGAGGTGTCGGTTCCAGTGAGGTGATGAGAAGTTGTAGACTTTTGGAGTCACCCTCCACAGCTATTGGCTCCGCAATAACAGGATGTAGGAGCTGGCGGTGACGCCATCTGTCTGAGGGCTGGTGGCGGGAAGGCCGATAACAGGAGGCATCGGTATGCATAGAAGGGCATTGGAACTGTGGCACAGACTGGGAGGTGCATCCTGCACTTCACCAGGGGTGCCCCTGGCCCCGGTGCAGGTCGCTGCATCGCAGTGACATTGCTGACTACTTACAGCACACAGCAAAGGGACATTACTCCTCCTCACAGCTCTCAAGCTCTTCTCCTTGGCTAAGGTCCCTCCTGAGTTCAGAAGTGATCTAAAGTTCTGGGGTTTAAGGTCTGCTACTAATACCCAATGTTGTCTTTGTTCTTTTTTGTGCCAAGGACTCTGAGCCCAGACCAAACCAGTTCTGTTCCCACTGGTGCAGTATGACCACAGTGGGTGGAGACAGCATTGTACAATGGAGACAGGCAACAGATCAGGTGCAAGAAAACCCCTCCCCTACTCTAAATGCAGCAAAGGTCTATTCAGCTCAGCTCTGACTCATCCAAGAAGGGCAAGGCACACCTCAACCTACCCAGTGGAGGTCTACAGTGAATGCAAATCCCTAGCCCCTGTCACTCCAAAACCAGACAGTCAATCCACAAACAGGCAGAGGTACACAGAATGGTTAAACAAGACAATGCCTTTGTCTAAAAGTGACATTTTCAAACACAAATTTTAAAAACCATCTTTACTAAAATTAAATGTCAAGTGTTATTAAATGCTGAGTTCAGAGAGCCTAAATCTACCTATTCATCTAACGTGTCCCAATGGGAAGAAATACTTGTAAGATGTTACAACGTAACCCCCTTGATAGCCTAGGGGGCAGATAGCCTTTCAATAGTGAAAAAACAAAATAGGGAGTATTTCACTATTAGGACATGTAACACACACTAGTACATGTCCTATCTTTTACATACACTGCACCCTACCCATGGGGGTACCTTGAGCCTTGCTGAATGGTGCCTTACATGTAAAAAAAGGAAATGTTATGACCTACCAAGAGGGTGCACTTGCCAGGTTGACATGGCAGTTTAAAACTGCACAAGCAGACACTGTAGTGGCAGGTCTGAGATACATTTACAGGCTACTTGTGTGGGTGGCACAATCAATGCTGCAGGCCCACAAGTAGCTTTTGATTTACAGGCCCTGGCACACTCAGTTCCCTTTACTACAGACTTACCAGTAAATCAAATATGCCAATCATGTTCAGAATATACACAGAGAGCATATGAACCTTAGTGCTGATCAGCAATGGTAAAGCGCCCAGAGTTCTTGAGCCAACAGCAAGTCAGGAAAAACAGGAGGAAGAATCAAAAAGTATGGAAATAACCCTGCAAAAAGGGCTATTTCCAACACATTGCACCAATCTACAAAAGACTATTTCAAGTTGTCCAAGTCTTTCCCAAACACAGCTACTTATAATAGTATTGTGCCATGTTAAATTTCATTAGAAGACCGGAGGCTAACATTATGCAGTATGCATTATTCCTTTCGTGCCACTCCGCACAGCACTTGAAAGAAGATTACATCATAAAACAAAAGCAATCTAAAATAGAACATCCACACAGTATAAGTAGTTCATGCACTGAACAATCTTCCTCTTTTAAACTCTGTTCCTCGCTCAGGTAATACTTCTCGATCTTAATAAACTTTTTATACTGCTATTGCTAATAACGTAGTTATTTAATATTACTTTGGTTTCCAATTTATGGGAATATCTTGCCGTTTATTCCCAGGTACTTGAGTGTTTATATTCCCAGTAGTTTTGGTGCTAAATAAAATAGCATTGATCATTAATGAGTCTGTTACAAAGCACAAAGTGCAACAGGCAGGTGAAAGATTTGAATTTTATGTAGACAGCTCAGTGGCCTCAAACATTTGCTGCAGATATTCATGTGTTACCTGTGGGTCATAAGTTATAATTCTTGTAATATAGCTCAGTGAGTTATGAATGAGTGTGAAAGAGCTGCATACAAGCTATAAAGCTCAGGAGTTTAAATATGCTGTTTTCCCTTAATCTTTCTTTATTCTAAGGTTGCTAAAATGTTTCTTTAGATGGTAATAAGCATGCATCAGTAAGTGCTAGAGAAATTGTTATTTGTGTAATTACTCATATACACTGATATATGTGACCTTCCTCCAGCGCATGGATACCTCTTACATGAAAAGCTCAGAAAACCCAAAAACTTGCCTTCAAATCATAGCTTCCATCTAACCCGGCAAGCAGCTAGCCATCCGGTAGCATCGGAGCTGACATCCTGCAACTTTGTTTTATTACGGGATTATTCTCTCTTTACTTTCAAAGAATAAATTGGTGATTAGATAAGGCAAATAGATATTCATGAAAGCCAATTTACAGGACTTATGCCTTTTAAGCTTTGAGTGAAAGCTCCTTTCTATGTTGGAGAGTTTATTTATTATTTAGGTTTACCTTAAGCCTATAATTTGCGCTATTTTTTTTATAAAAATGTGCATTATTTACATTATGGACAGACTACACGCTTATACTTTAAAAAAAAATTATTTTATCTTAGCAGAACTAATGTACACAGCCATGCGCCTACACCCGGGGGCCAGCAGCACGCTGTTAAAGTTTCCATGTGTCTAACACAGCCATCAAACCAACATCCCTGGGGCCCGGCAGTGTTTCGTTATTATTTAAAACCCAACAAACCTCAACAACCCCCCCTCCATGCCATTCCTTGAGAGCTCGTTCAGTACTTTGCACATTTCTGTTCTGCGCCTGTTTTGCTGTCCCGTTTTCCGTCCATCCTCGTCTACATATACTCTCATGCTTGCTCTTCTCGTTCTGTCTGCATAACCATCATTTCATCAAACCCCTAGGGTGAACCGATTCCTGCCTCCCTCCCAGTCTTGGGATTGATTACTTAGTCATCAACCCTGAGGTCAGCACCCCCCCAATTCCAGCAATCTCACAAGCGGACCACATATATCCAGAGGCCTAGACCTGGAGGGCATCAGTTCCCAGTAAGTTGTTAATTGATCTTTGCAGTATGTAACTTCATGGAGCCAGCCCGCTATAGTGGGAGGTCGCTTTTTCTTCCAATGCATTTGCAATTTGGCGTTTCGCCATCAATAGCAGCATAGATGTTAGTTATCGGTAACCCTTTGGAATTTCTAACACAAAACCTATAAGTGCCACTAAAGGGGTTGGGTGTAGTTGCGTTTCCTTAATGTCTCCAATGTATCTACCTACTTTGGTCTAGTATTGTGCTATTGTTCTGAAGTACCAGGTCAGATGTAGGAATGTTGCGTCTTGTGCCCAGCACCTCGTGTCAGGTTGCAGGCCCATATGATATAGCTGTGTTGGTGTTCGATATACACGGTGGAAGAATTTGATGAACTTATGATGATGGGGACGTGTCCTGTGTCATGCTGTAAATACGGGTTATCAATTTGTGGGGGGATGAACTCGACAGCACACTCTCCAGGGCCGGCAAGGTGGGGGCACCCGCACGAAGGTGGTGTATCTTGCCCTGCTTGCAGCTCTAATTTGGTTGTATAGCAACATGCCTGATGCCGAGGGTGTGTGTTGTTTGCACATCTGCTGGAGGGAAAGAAACGTGTCATCTGGGTATAGGTCGCTGCCCTTCACAAATCATGTGCCTTCGCTCTCTGTGTGATAGCCCGGTCAGTCAATAGTGCCAGGAGTGGATTAACCCCAGCGGCATAGAAGGGGCGTACAATTAACTGTGGCCCGCCCTCTTACCTATACTCCTCCATGCCCGTCTCATTGTTTCCACTGTATCTATTTCCATATTTGGTCATTGCCACTTGTGGTTGATATGGTGTACTGTGGTGCCAAAAGTGTAGATATTGTGCTTGAACACTATATGCGTAGAGTTGAAAGTCCGGGACCCCCAACTCCCCTTGAGAGAAAGGCTAAGTCAGCAAGTTCCAGGAGACACGAGGTTGTCTGCCTGCCCACACCAGTTCTATGATACTAGTTCGAAGATGTTTAAAAAAGTGAGGGTTCAGTGGCATGGATATATATATATAAATAAATATAGGAGTTTGAGTAGTATCACCTTTTTTGTGATGGCTTTACAGCCCGTAAGGGACAATGGAAGCCATTTCCAGCATTGAACCTTGCTGTCTATCCAGGCCATCGCTCTACCCTCGTTGGCCAGCAATGGTTCCTGTACGGATCTACTTATCCAGATGCCGAGATATCGTGTTTCACCCTCCACCCACTGTATAGGGAATTCTGTTTTGCATGGTGTAGTGTCGTCAGTGAGTGGTAACATTACAGATTTTGCCCAATTAATTTAGATCCCTGTTATTTCGCCAAATCACACCATTTCCCTCATTATTATGTCAAAGTTCTCCCTTGGGTTCACTAGGTAGATTGTCATATCGTATGCGTACATGGAGATTAGTAGGCCCGAGACGTGAAACCTATACTACGTTGTGTGTGATGTTGGCGGAGTCTGGCCACCAGAGGTTCAGTGGCTATTGCAAATAATAGTGGAGAGAGCAGACATCCCTGCGCGTCCCTCTTTTAATGACGAATGGATCTGATATCAGCCTGTTTGTTCTCACTCTCGCCATCGGGGCGTTAAAGATTAAGTGCATTTGCCTCACATACCCCGGGCTCATTCCCAATCATGGTAGTAGGGAGAAAAGGTACTTCCACTCCAAGGAGTCAAACCCACCAGTAGGGCATCCACTGCCTGAACATGGGGGGCAGGTAATATAGTAGTCTGAATATTGTACTTAAGTTTTGCACCGTTAAGCGGCCCGGGATGAACCCGGATTGGTCTGGCAGCGCGATCTGTGGTAGCTTCGGCTGTAGTCTGTTTGCAAGTAACTTGGCATAGATCTTATCATCCAAGTTGATTAACGACAGTGGCCTGTACGAATCTGGCCTGGTGGGGTCTTTGTCTGGTTTCAATAAAGTGATTATAGTGTCTTCCCTAAGAGTGGGGGGCAGAATACCAGTGTCAGACCTGTAGTAAATGGGGAGCTAGTACATCAGCAGATTCCTTATAGAACGCTGCTGTCAACCCGTCTGCACCTGGAGCTTTATCAGCTGCCATTCCGCTTATTACCTGTCTGACATCCTCTACTGTGATTTGTAGGTCCATGTATTCACAAGTGCCCCTGTTAAACCATGCTAACGCTACCGTGTCCAGATAGTCTTCGATGACCTTCTGGGAGGGGTGCACCTGGGAGGTATATAGATTTTTGTAAAAGGAGGTCATTGTGGGTAGGATGACTCTCGGTTTCCTCACTATCTCACCACTTTCTGCTTGCATTTCTGGGATATAATTGCCCCCCCTGGGAGTTCTGAGCATGCCAGCCAAAGTTTTCCCCGCTCTATCCCCTTCCCCGTATCTCCTTGCCTGTGTATATGTACGCAGATATGCCATTTCACGTTCCGCCTCCGCCTGGTATTCCGTTATTTTTTATCTCAGCTGGGCCACAGATGGAGATGATGGAGAGTTTTGCATTGACCGTTCTAATTCCCCTATTTCACACCCCAACCTATACAGTGAGTTACATATATCTCTCAGTACCCCTGTTTTCAGTGCCATGGAATTGCCTCTTATAACCAGCTTAAAGGCCTCCCACAATGTACCTGGCGAGTGTACCGTCCCCTCAATAATTATAAAGTAGATGTTAATCTTTTCCCGTAATTCTTCTCGGAATACCTAGTCCTTTAATGTACCTGAGGGGAAGCTCCAGCTGAAGGGTTGGCGATATGGTGGTGCGACTTGCAATGTTATCAGGGCGGGAGCATGGTCAGATAAGGTACGAGCGCAATGGGTGGCATACACAACCCATGGCATCTATGTCTCTAGTAACTAGCCAATAATCTAGTCTGGACCATGCATTACGGTGATGGGTCATGCACGTGCCCTCCCTGACTGTCGGTGCAGTGTTCTCCAGGAGTCTACCAAGCTGAGGTCCTCCATGATTCCCAACAATACTGCTGCCACTTTTGGGTGGTGTTTGCGAGGTGCCCCCTGCCTGTCAAGTGCTGGCGACAAAACCACATTGAAGTCTCCTCCCCACATGATCGCCACATCTCTTAGTGCCTGGATTCTCTGCCGTATGGTCTGGAATATGGCAGGATCATCTATGTTCAGGCCGTAGGTGTTAACGATCACCAATGGGGCATTGTAGAGTGTGCCCCGCACTAAAATAAATCTCCCTTCTCTATCAATATTTTTTGGTTTGTTTCCATTGTAGTCCTTTACGTATGAGGATTGCTACCCCTCTTGAATAGGTCGAAAACCCAGCCTCTATTACCTCCCCCCATCTTGTGTGTTTAAGTGTGGTGGCGGCCGTAGCAGTTAAATGGGTTTCCTGCAGCAAACAGATGTCAATGGCAGGAGATAAGACTGTAGCAGTCTAACCTTTATGCGGTAGTTCAGGCATCTCACATTCCAAGAAATGCACTTAAACTATGTTATGCAGGGCACATATGAATTAGGGATAGATGAGCAACAGTGTGCGACCCCATGGACGAGAGTATATATTTCTTTTTTTTTAATTTTAAAAAAAATATTTTTATTTGAGTAAGTTCATAAATGTACAGTTCATAAAAAAATAGACAATGTAATGCTATAAAAAAGACAGTTCATTGCTTCAATCGTTCCCAAAGATCAAATTACATAGTCAAAATCATAAAACATAATTCATTTTAAATTTGATCACGGTCATGCACAATTACTCTCCCAAGAAGAGAGAAAAAAAAAATAATTAATACATAAATAAATAAATAAATGCAAAGAATACAAAAAGTATTGATATATAATATATTCCTATACCATCTCGTCTTTAGAGGCTACGAATTTCTTTGGTTATCAAACCAGGTGGCAACAGGGGCCCATTTCTGAGCCCCGAGATCTCTTGGTTTTTTCCCTCTAGTTTTATAAATTGCAGTCCCCTGCTTGTAAATTCCTAGTAGTCTACTTAGCCATCCTTGGAAAGTAGGAGCGTCTGAATCTTTCCACCACGCTGCCAAAATGATTCTAAATACAGCTGTCCCAACAAACACAGACATTGCTTCATTATTACTGTACCCTAAAGAGTCATCATAACCCAGAACAAAAAAGGGCGATCATGTACTTATTGTGTGTCCAAATATTTCAGCCCAATATTGGGACATCTCTTTTTTAATCGTATCTAGCTTAGGGCAATCAGCTAGCATATGTATAAGATTAGCTGGGCCAAGAGAGCATCTCGGGCATTGATCGCTTACTCTTTTGCCCCAGGTAAATAGTTTTGCAGGGGTAAAGTAGAGATCATAAATTGTTTTATAAATTTGTGCCTTTAAGTTGGAAGCTAGAAACAGCTTAGATGATAACATCAGAGACATGTCTACATCGATGTTTGCGTTATTTAACTTAGTGGCCCAGCTTTTTTTCGATTTGTTCTAGATCATCAGGTTGGTTATTCATAAATATTTCATAGATGTTACCTATCCTGGTTGTCCGTTTACCGATTAATTCTAAGTTTGGAACAGCCTTTAGGTCTATTCTAGGTGACAACTGTCTAAGGGCAGTGTAAACTTGTATGAATTTCAAATAGTCAGTGCGGGGGATTTGGTATTTTCCGCATAATTCTTCAAAAGATGGTAGAGAGTCCTGTCCAAGGAAATCTCCTACTTTCACTACCCCTAGACTCTCCCATCTCCTAGTGGTGCTATCATCAAGTTGGGCCGGGATAATTGAGCTATACCAAAGAGGAGTGTATTTGGTGTATTTTGGTATTATCAAGTACTTAGTGGTGTTCTTTCAGATATTCCATGCATCCGTGATGATCTTAAATTTAATCTTTTTGAAATAAGATGGTTCAACTTGTTTTAGCAGCAGTCCTCTAGCTTTATCTTCTAACAACAGCTCGTATGTTGATGGTATAACGTGTCTTCGGCTAGTAATTACTGGTGATTTAGCATCAAAGAGAGTGGTCATTTGTTGCAGGAGGGTTGCCCACAGGTAGAATGTTAAGTTTGGTATCGCTAGCCCTCCTCTTTGGTGGGGTAAAGTTAACTTGGGTAGGGCCCTCCTGATTTTACCATCATTCCAAATAAATCTTGACATGGAGGAGTCGAGGATTTTAATCATGCCATCATCAACTAAGAATGGAATTGCCTGAAATAGATATAAACATTTTGGAAACAGACTCATTTTAAGGTAATTCACCCTGCCAATTATTGATAAGTGAAGGTTGTTAACTCTAACAAGGTCTTTTTTAACTTTCTTGATAAGCGTATCATAGTTAAGTTGATCAATTTCATTTACTTTAGGAGAGATGGTTACACCTAGATATGTCGCATTGTTGACTCTATACGAGCTTACAAAAGATGTGTTCTCTGTGCATATGACCATCGTCTTATCTTTATTCAAGGAGTACCCTGAATATGAACCAAAAGACCGTGTGATTGATTCAATCTCATTGATTGCCTCTGTGGGGTTTGGTGTTAATACCGCCACGTCATCGGCGTATGCGAGTACTTTGCTACTATACGTGCCAACTTTAACCGGTTCGATTACTGGGGAGGTAAGAAGTTTAAGGATGAGTGGATTAATATAAAGAGTGAATAGGATTGGGGAACACGGGCAACCTTGCCGCGTGCCCCTCTGGATGTTAATAGACTCTGATTCGTTGCCCCTCACCATAATTTTTGGCTTGGGATCGACATAGAGTGCTTTAATACATTTTATAAGGACCGGGCCAAGATTATTTAATTCTAACACTTCCCATAGGAACTGCCATGAGACCCGGTCGAAGGCCTTCTCCGCGTCCAGTAAGATCATCGACATCTGGCCCCCCTCTACTCCCATGATGTCAAATAGGGAGATGGCTCTACGAGTATGGTCTGTCGTGCTCTTACCGGGAATGAAGCAGTGCTGCCAGGGGGAGACCAGATGTTCGACAATCCCACTGATCAGGTTGGGCAGAACCTTGGTGTAAATCTTCGAGTCCGAATTAATAAGTGAGATTGGACGATATGAAGAAGTTAACTCAGGTGGTTTACCTTTTTTAGGAAAGATGGCAATATTTGTATGTTTCCATGACTCGGCGGGTTACCATGCCACTGCACGCCAAGAAATAGATTCAGTGAATATGGTACAATCAGGTTTCCAAGCAACTTATAAAGATCTATAGGGATTCTGTCTGGTCCTGCGACTTTTCCAGTAGCTAGTTCTAATAGTGCTAACTCCACCTCAGTAATTGAGATCTCCTTTTCAAGGTCATCCCTGGTTATATCATCAATAGCCTTGCTGAGGTCTGTTTCAGCAAGCCAATTGTTCAAAAAATCTTTAGTGTTAGGTATTAGCAGTTGGTCTTTATTTTGGTATAGCTTCTGGTAATAGTCTTGAAATGCCGCTACAATGCCTGCAGAGGAAGTATGTTTATGTCCTTCATAATCAATAGATTGTATAGCATTGTGTGATTGCTTCTGGCGAGTTATAAGGGTCAGATGTTTCCTCACGTTTTCTCCATTTTCGTATATTTTATTCCGATTTGCCTGGAAAATCTCTGCTGCTTTTTGAGATAGATCACTATTAATCTCAGCTTTTAAGACTAAAATCTTACACAGGGTATCTTCAGCTTGCTCCCCAAGATGAATCTGGGTAGCGTGCAGCTGTTCTAAGTTTATTAGTTCTGCAATTAGCTGTTCGGCCAACCTATCACGATCTTGTTTACATTTGGCCACAAAGGAGATAGTTTCCCCCCTTAGGGCGGCTTTGTAACAATCCCAAACAGCCAACCTATGTGCACTGTATTGGTTACAATCAAAAAATTCCTTTGTCCATAATTTTATATACGCTATATATTCTTGATAAACTAAAAGCTTGCGGTCAAATGACCATTGAAAATATGGCCTCTTATAGCTGGCAACATCAAAAACGACGAAAAGAGCGTTATGATCTGATATCGTCTTAGGGGCTTTGGTTATCACAGCATTTAGGGCAATATCAGTAGTTGACATTATGTAATCAATACGTACATATTTGTTGTGGGGGTAGGAGAAATACTTATAGCCAGGGTCCTTATTATTTCTCAGGCTCCAGATATCACTTAGGTTGTGGCTGGCCATAAATTGCCGTACTGCCCTAAATACTTTGGGCTTACGTCCAGAATATACCTGTGTATTTGTCTATTCTGTGAGTGGTCCAGTGTTATATTATAATCGCCACAATTTACCAGAGGCCCAGTCCAGGATGCCAGCTCAAGTTCTAGGTCATTAAATAAAACCGGGTCATCCAGATTTGACCCATAAATTGAGCAGATAGTCATGCCTATATTAAGCTGTACTATAACCCACCTACCGTGTGGATCAATTTTCGCGTGGGTTTGCCCAAAAAAGTCCTTGCTAGAATGACAACACCTCAAGTCTTAGATGTCTGTGTAGTTATATCAAGAATGTTAAAACCTGGTAATTTTAACAGCTCTATTTAACCTATTGGAATGTGGGTCTCCTGTAGACAAAGAATATCACATGAGTCTTGATGTATTATTTGACATAACTGTGCCCTCTTCCCCTTATCGTTAAGACCCGCCACATTCCAGCAGAAGAGTTTTAATTTCCCCATGATTCACTTTGGATAGTCAGACCATACCTAGTATTGCACCAAATTACTTGCTTTCCTGAATTTAAATAAATGCTAACTTTTCCATATTGTCCTACCATAAATTGAGCCTCACTTACTACCTCAACTATTAGTTTCTTTAATATGTTAATTGTACATTTTGAATATGCTCATTTTACTCATTTTGTGCTTCACCCCACCCCCACCGACCCCCCCTGCATGACCCTCCCCCCTTACACCCCAAAAATAGGCAATTAGATTCTGTGAGAGTCTGTAGTGATGGACTAGCGCTGCCTGACCAATACACAATGACCATGCAACCTTAAAGAGAAAAAAGATAGAGAAGGCCGTGATAGAACAGTTAATTAAACATCGACGTCATCCCCCATCAACAGACTTATGTCTAAATCTACACCTAGACCTTCTAACCATGCTGCTGTATTGGTTTCCCGTACTCCACGTCTAAGTTCATAATGATACAGTTACAGTTACAGTTACAGTTACTTTAGACTCTCTCGGTATTCCTTCGCCTTGATCTCCAAAGTAAAATACCTTGTTTGCCCCCCAAATACAACTTTCAATTTGGCTGGATTGTTAAGGTATACCAGTGCCTTCTTCTCTAAAAAGGGCTTATTCAACTGTCTAAGGCGCCATCTCCTTTTGACTGTTACATGGCAGAAGTCTGGTTGCATGAAATAGGTAATAGGTAATCGAGTCTCTTCTGCGGCGTGAGTCAGGTCTAACTTTATCCGAGATGGCTTGCCGAAGTTAAAAGTTCCCGAAATACACTAGGATTGCTCGTGGATACCCCCTCCGGTTTACTGAGGTTTTTAACTCTGTGGGCCTATTGTACCTCAAGGTTCCAGTCCCAGCTGGTGAGCTCTGGTAGTGTATCACGAAAAAGTTGTATAATGTATGAGCGGCAATCCTCTCCTTCACTTTTTTCAGGGATACCAAGGACACGTAGATTGTTTCGGCGTAGCCGATTTTCGCAGTCCTCCAGTTTCCACCTCACATCCTTAAGCTCAGCTTCATGAGAGTCGACTCGCTCATGAACTGCAGCTGCATCTGTTTCATTTGAGACTATACGCACTTCCATCTCATTCATGCGATCATTAAATGTGCCTACAGTTTTAGTAAGCTTACGGACAACTCCTTGGACTTTATGCAGAGCCGCCCATGCTTTACGCCCATCTTTAGAGGTCTATTCGCGATGCGAGGCAATAGCCTGAAGTACGATGTCCATAACTTGAGTGAGTGTAGCCCCAGACTGCTCTGGTTGATCTAATGATGCTGCTTAAATAGAGGGGGATATTTGAGATGGATGGGGTGAATGCATTTGGCTTTGGTTCAGCCCAGGGATCTTTGGAGTATAATCCCACGCCAAATCATTTGCCCAGTGATGGCCCCTTTTTTTCTTTAATACTGTCTTTCACCCAGACCGTAGTTCCTTAGCACGTAGGTCTTGATCACTTTCCGTGCTGAGAACTGATTCTGCATCATCATCTTCCAACTCTTCGAGCTCCTCCTCTGTATCCCCAGACCAACTGGCATCTTCTGAGAATGAATAAAAGTCGGTGGGGTCTGTGGGATCCCTATCAGTCTCAACTGTATCTGTTTCTGTGGCTTCTGTGGCTTCAATTATATTGCCCAGTACCATGCTCCTGAGAGTGTCCTTTTTACCATGCTCCTGGCGCTCTAGATGCCCCGTATTCTCGCGGCCCGTCTGTGTATTTAGACTTCCACTCTCCCCCCCAGCGTCTTTTATAAATAAAGGGGATGTAGGTGTAGGTGTCTCAGTACCTACTTCTGTACAACTGGCGATGGGGACATTCGGACCCAATGTGTTATTTAATAGAGACATAATTGGCATTTCGGGCAACTCTGGAGTATTAGGAGCTAAAGTTAAAGTCACATGAAAATCTGTGCTACAGCCTGCCCCTGGGGACATACCTTTTTCCAATTGCTCCTCCGTGACATCACCCGCTGCTGTGACTGACCTCGTAGCCTCCAGCAAAGCCTCAGCCTCTTGACTGTTTAAGGATTCCGTGGGATTAAATGAGCTAGATGTACTTCCAGATTCCACAGTGAGCCCAGATACAGTATCTGGTATGGTGCCCTTGGCTCGCTTTGTTAAAGAAGCTCCTGTCTGAAGGGCCGGGATCTGCATCTTTGCCGGAGCTGGTGTCGTGCTCAATGGGTCTTCGTGCAGCGCTGCAGGGGTCTTTGCAGCCGGTGCTCTACGTAGCATTTCCACTACGGAAGGCGCTGGAGTGGTGGGTTTCCTCGCTGATTTCAAAGTTGGTGTCTGCTCCTCCGGTCCCCCTGCCGCATTGCTTCCCGTATTCCCGCTGCCAGCTGCTCCACGCTGGAGCATAAACTCCCGATCACGGAGAGCTTGTTTCGCGGCTCGAGTTTTGGCAGCGGCGGCGGCTACGTTCTTCGGAGCCATTGCTGCGGGGAGAGCACCGTCCAGAGTGCCTTCACGCTGATGATTGACGTGAGCAGCTTCAGGTGAGCGGGTGCCGTTTAGAAGCCGCAATACTGCTATGCCGATAAGGGAGGCAAAGAGTGAGAGCTGTGCTCTCAGAGCCGTTTTTTTTCCCGGGCTGACTGCTTCCTCTATCGCCGCCGCCGCCGGCATACCTTTTTTTTATCTTTCCCCAGAAGTTAAAAAGTTAGCGTGATTTATAATCGGGAAGTATCGCTTTTTAGTTGTGTATCATGTTCGTACTGCTGCAACAAGGTCTTGGAGTCATTCCTGTCCTGTCGTCAGCATGGTCATCGGAGCTGGTCAGGGAGCGGCTAACAGCGACCTAGCATGTCGCCTCCATCTTCGAGAGTATATATTTCTAAGACGGTATTCTGCAAAACCAATCTATGCAGCAGACTGCCCTCAAGAAAAGAACAAGCATGCAGAGTATGTTGTTGTCCCCTTAACAATGGCATCTGACATGGCAGGAATTAAATGTAGAAAATATCCCCATCCCCCCTTCACTCAAACCAACCCCCCAAACAGGTTGTGATTTACCCTCCCCAATCCCCCATAACTGCAAACATATGGTCGAAAGTAGTGAACACACAGGAATTATCCCAGTGGGTTACATGAGTCGGCCGGCTATACTCCCCTGTACTCAATACAGGGTGGCTGGGTGAGCAACACAACTCTCCAATCCCACACAACTTTATCTTTACATGTAACAGTGTTCACCTGTCTAATCGTACTTTGCAATATCTAGTCTCTTCACCTACAGTCTCAGACAAGACCACCATGATATCTTCCGCGCAGGGTGGCATAGTCTAGAAGCATGGAGACCTGGATGTAATACTTATCTGTGCATCCGGCATTGTAGCCCCCCGCCAATCAGTCGTTATTGCTGAGATTGTTGTCAGCCCGTGAGTCTAGAGATGCCACTCGCTGTTTGTGGTCCTTGGCCATCTGTTTCCCGTATTTAAGCGCTGCTCTTGCATCTGTAAAAAACGGTAGGCTTCCCAGGCCCCTTGACTCAGTTTAGCCATATATATCATGGAATACTTGGTGCCAAGCTGTTGGAAGATTTTCTTGGCAGGAATGAATTCCCTCCGAGCTGCCTGGACTTGGAGGGTAAAGTCTGGGTATAGCCCTATGTTGTTCCCTTTATATTTTATGTCCATTCTTTCCCTCGCCAGTCGTAGTATTGAATCCCGGGCTCTATAATTCAGAACTCATGCTAGAATTGGTCGTGTCGGTGCACCTGGCCTCCGTCATGGTCCTAACGTGCGGTGCGCTCTTTCTTTAACTAACATGGCTGACAGATCCTAGCCGAAAAGGTCAGTCATCATCGTCTCAGCTTACTTCTCCATGTTTTAGATGTCGGTTGTCTCCGCAATTCCTGTAATTCGTACATTGTTATGTCTCGACCTGGCCTCCAAATCCTCATTCTTTTACTGAATTGCGTATAGGATTCTGTCCACACTACATAGTTTCTTGTCCATCTCCGTTTGACCCTCTTCCGTTTCAGTAACTCTTGTTTTCAGTACACTCACGCGGCCCTCTTGCTTGTCCATTCTCTGTCCATTCTCTGTGTTATTCTGTTCATCCTCTCAGCTAATGAATCCATCTTGGTATCTATGCCCTGAATGCTTGATTTTAAGTCTTTAAACTTTTCCTGGATATCATTGGCTGGTGGTTGAGGTGCTGCGGAATCTTTCAGATTGGTCTTGGTGGCTGGTGTCTGTGTCAGTTACTTTGGCGGCTTCCTTATCAAAGTTCAGTTTCGGTTGCCTTGTGTCTGTCTTCCCCATCTTTTGTCCCGCACACTTCTAAATATGTTAGCTTCTAGGGTGGTCCCCCGCGCAATATCTTCATGGACATGTGACTCCCCTAAGTCACTTGCTGTGTGTAAGGTAGAGTGGTATCTTCACCCCGCATTCCGCTTTGCCCTTGTTGTGCCGTCTACCAGCGCGTGTCTCTCTTTTCCTTGATATCACTGTCGCTTGTGTGGTCCTCTGTGTGGAGCTCTTTCGCCCCCTCTGGACCTATACATTCCCTGGTGTGGCTCTCCTGCAGCAGCAGCGGCGGCTGGCCCAACATCAATAGCTCACCCAAAACCTGATGTACTATACAGTGTCCCTTCTCCCAGGTATCCTTCCACGTGTTGTAAGAGGCGCTTACATGTCCTGCAGTGCGGCTGCAAGACCTCTGGTGCAGAGCTTTGTCCAGGGCTGCCAGCTCGTTATCTTGCCTACGGCAGCAGGGTGATCCCTCTCTCCATGCTGCACAGCTCAGAATTACTGTTAGCGACCGGAGCTAGCACCGGGTGTCTTCTCTCAGGCAGTCTAAGTTTCACGGACCTAGCATCTGGCCCGCTCCACCCCAAGCTTCCTAGCACTCTACTACTCACATGGCCAGCACAGCATCAATCCAGCATAATGTACCGTCCTGTTCCCTGTTTTCCCGTTGTCCACCTTGCAGTACCGGCAGCGTGGTGTGCACCAATCCGGTTCTCCCCGTGAGCTACGCCGCAACCCTGCAGCTCCACCGTGATCTCAAAAGGGCGGCTCCTCTATTGCCGTGGTCCTGGAACAATCATCTGGCCAGTCAGACTCCAGGCTATCCCTTGCCTCGGGGTGAGTCCTCCGGGCCTCCAGTCAGGAGTTTCAGCCTTTATTCCATTCCGGGCTATTCCTGCGCCTCCCAATGGCTCCTCCGCTGCCACTCACTGGCGCTGTCCACCTCAGCCGGATATCTTCCTCTGGGTCCTGGCGCCCCCTACAAGGGGCCGTCGTTTTCCACCATCAGCGCCTCTGCAACAATTCCACCCTCCAGCACACCTTCCACGATCCTCGGGCGTAGTCCCATTCGAGGTCCCGGCTCAGCCTGGTGGTCTCGCAGTTAGGCCTCATGCTGTCTTGGGAGACCCTCTGTCTCCTCCAGCTTTAGTTCTACTAATCGATGGTCATGTCTCGTTGCTTGTCTGTCTCCAAGACAGGTTTCTGTAGTTAGGATCGGGGTCTTGTGTGTGTTCGTTGTATTACTGTTGGATTTATTGCCTGGCCGGCGGGGCTGATCTAAAGTGCGGCCATTCCGCTGCTCGGCCAAGCCATGCCCCCCCTGTTTATACCTTAGTTACAGTATGCCCAAGAAGGGCATGGCATCTACTGATATCCCAGAGGAGAAAGTTAAAGAGGACATTTTTAAGTAATTATTCCAACATGAGAAGCATATCTGTGTATGCGAAACCATTGGCAAGTAATGCTCAAGAAGAAAGATAAGAGTGTCTCTGACAGTGAATGATAGTCTATTTCGGAAGGAGTCTCCGATTGTAGGGATACAGGAGGTATGAAAGAAGGAATACCGACCATATTGAGAAATGGTCCATACCCTAAAAAGGAAGCCTAAGCACCTCCGAAGGGAATGGTGCCCTATGCAGCACAAAATGAGAGGTGTCTGATGTGGCATAATGGAGAAACAGTGTCCTATGCGGCATGAAAAAGAGAGGTGTCCAAAGCAGCATAATGGAGTTGGATGTCCTGAGAAACACACACAACATGAATACAATGGTGATAGGTGTCCTGAGCGACACACAAGACATGGACACTCAAGAAAATGATTATGGGCAGGAGGAGCTTCAGAGAGAAGATGATGATCTTTATGAGGAGTATGTACTCGACCTCCAAGAGGATGTTTATGGAGATTACCTCTTCAGTGAGGATCAAGTTCCTTCTACCTCCAAAGACAACTTCAGGAATCCGTTAGGAGAGAATATGGTCTTCCCCCACATCATTAAACATCCTGGTAATGGTAATCTTGCAGCGTTCTAAGGCCACAATATGCTGTGGTGGTGCAGCTGCTGCACCACCAAGCATATTAGGAGTTTCCTCACTGGCCTCCTTTTCATGTTTGTGAGTCTGCAATTGAAAAATGTGGCAGTGAGGGAACTAAGGGGGGTCTTTGGTGCCTCTGTGCATGAAGGGGGGCACATGGTGTGTCCCCTGTCTTTCTGCATCTGCAATTCTTGCATGGCATGGACTTTACAGTCCATGGAGCGCAGGAATGCACTGTGGCAGTCCCAAGGTGTTGCCTTTCTAAGGCTTTCGTATGAGACTTTGAAAGGCAGTGCAATGGGCTAGCCACTGCAGGACCGCCCACCTGGTTTACAACTTGTAATCCGTGGGCGGTTGGCAGTGGAGTTTGGCAGAGTATCAGCTGGACGATGGTGTTCCGCCCTGCTCCCACACTGCCAAACTCACAATCATGATTTACAAAAAGTGAGCAACCCAAGAAAACCCTTGAGGGCTTAGGTAATGAAAATGAATGGGTGAAGATGCCTTCAAGGGAATTTGTTTTATGCGTACTTAATTATTTAGACTAATTTTAGGAAGGATCGGTTAGTGATCCTTGTTAAGAATCGATCAAACACTGTGGAGTTTCGATTCAGTTTAAACAATTTGTTTCAACAAGACACAACATACAAAAAACAACACAACGTGTATTAGAAAAATATAATTTTATCCAAAATTTTTTAAAGAAATCACTTCATATACAGATAAGTGAACAAACAGAAAAATAGGACTGTGGGTACACACATAAGTAAATTAATACGTGACTCAACAGAACCTAAAAACACCTATCCCAAATCACACTGAATAAAACAAGACAGGGATAAGATGAAATGTCAACGTTTCAGTTTCCTATGAATCAATTGCGGAAACCATCTTCAGGACTGAAGTCAATTGGGGTCTGTATAGAGAGAATTGCAACTCCACAGTGTTTGGTTGATTCTTAACAAGGATCACTAACCGATCCTTCCTAAAATTAGTCTAAATAATTAAGTACGCATAAAACAAATTCCCTTGAAGGCATCTTCACCCATTCAAACTCACAATCAGGCACTAAGAATTGTTAAAGTCTAAATCTAAACAAAGCTTTCAATAAAACTTTTCAAATGCAAAGATAATAACATACACACGCAAATAAATGTATCAATTTTTAAATACTTTATTTACCAATTTACAATTTTTCTAATGTACCCAAGAAAAAAGATCCCACCAGATTGGAGTGGGAGGACAGGATAATGCTAGCCTCTGTGCCTTTAATGAAATTCAGATTCTCTTGGTATTTTATTTGGAGAATCGGTATTCCATTACAAGACCGGAGGCTATCATTATGCCTATAGGTAGCCCTCTAAAGCCTCATCAGACATTCGTTCAGCTGGCGTGAGACGAATCTGTCATAATATATTCCAGACTTTCACCTCTCCAGAAGGTCTGAGTGGGCAAAGAGAATGAGTTTGAACTTTTTGCAAATTAACACCAATCTGCTTCATAAGCATTTCACCCATTTTGTGATAAAAACTGTGGTAACTACTGCTTAAACAGTTTTCAGAAATAAAATCAAAAATTGGTCAACACCATCAGGTTGAAACTCTCGATCAAGAATCATATTCTTTCATGCAATGCACTGCATAACATTTCTTGCATAAATCAACTCTTGGATAAAGTTATCCCAAATGGTTATAGCACCTGTTACTTACCTCCAATGCCTAAATATCTGAAGTTCTACGACAAGAAGTTAACTATAAAAAGAGGCTTGTTTAATAGTAAATTATTCTAATCTTAATACCTTTTACCTGGCCATCTAATAAATAAGGACAAGAACCAAATTAACATCCCACACGGTTCTTTAGTTTAGTGTAGAAGGCCTTCTTAATCTGATGCTCTTATAGACTCTGCAAACCAAAACATAATACCCTACACCACAGCTTTCCAAACTTTTCATGTTGGTGACACCTTTTTATGAACTTTTTTTCAGGGACACGGTAACGCGAGCGAGCGCAGCGAGCTTGCCCGAACCACCCACAACCCCACACACAACCCACACACACAACCCCACACACACACAACCCCCCCCACACACACACAACCCCACACACACACAAACCCACACACACAACCCCACACACACAACCCAACCCACCCCCACAACCCCACACACACACACCCCACACATGCCGCCCCACACACACCCCCACACACACACATCCCCACACATAACCCCATACACAACCCACACACCCCCACACACCCACACACATCCACCTCCAGATAATGTACGTATGTTTGTTTGGATCTGAAGAAAACCCACATGGTTGGTAACAGAGCATGAACAGGAGATTTGCTCATTTGTGATATTACATTTTATATATGTACAATCACGTTACATTCCACACATATCTACAATTTTATGCACAGTGAGGTCAACTAATTTGCCCAGAATCACACATTTTAAAGTCAAGTGCCGTCTCCCTCCATCTCACTCTCTCTCCCTCTGTCTCACTCTCTCCGTCTCCCTCCCTGTCTGTCTCCCTCTGTCTTACTCTCTCTCTCTGTCTTCCTCCCTCTCTGTCTCACTCCCTCCTTCTCTATCTCCCTCCCTCCCTCTCTGTCTCACTCCCTCTCCCTCTGACTGTCTCCCTCCGTCTCACTCTCTCTCCCTCCGTCTCACTCTGTCTGTCTCCTCTCTCTGTCTCACTCTCTTAGTCTCCCTCCTTGTCTGTCTCCCTCTGTCTGACTCTCTCTCTTTGTCTTCCTCCCTCTCTGTTTCACTCCCTTCTTCTCTGTCTCACTTCCTCTCTCTCCCCCTGACCAACATATTCTGTGAGTTCCATAAGGGTCTGTGACAAAGAGGAAACATGTTGCTTTCATTCTTAAATCGTTTTAATATTTTCCTGTATTGGTGGTGCGCAGGTGCACAGCGCCCCTCCCAACTCCCTCTCCCGCACTCCTCCATGCCCATGGCTCACAAGGGCATTCTCAATTGAACTGAATTGTTTATGTTTTTGTTTTCGTAAGGTTATAAGCTGCAGCGTGCAGAATGATGTAAATGTGGAAGCTTCTATAGGGCTTCTTGGCAGCTTTTCTTTCAAATGCACCTCGATCCCGGGGCAGCCCCAAACCCCAGGCCAACCCCCTGGACCCAATAACCTATTGTATTCACACATTGAAGGGCCCTTCTCAAATGGACTATCCTGAAATGAATCCCTCCCCCCAGCCCCCCTCCGTCGTGTGTGTCAGCCCCGGCTCAGACGGCTCCCGGGAACACACACAGCCGCACCCGAGCACTTCACAGGTCTTTAAAAGACCATTTAATGTGCTAATAAGGCTTTGTTGGTATTTATATTAGAGCCCCTGCAGCACCACCCTGCCTGTTTCTGGAATGCCCAAGGGGGAGATCTAAACAGCATGCTGATTGCGCAACACACCTACGTATGGGGCGCGACACAGTAACGTGTCGCGCCACACAGTTTGGAAATCGTGCCCTACACTCTTGCAATTAATCAAAATGTGACCCGCAGAGACTGCTGATCTGTAGTAGATTAAAGCTCAATAACAAACCCTCGTACAAACTGCTCTACCAGGAAGATATGTACTTCAATTATAGGACCTTCCACAGGATCCAAGTTCCTTTTCATACCAGTACCAGGTTCCTGGACCCTGACATCTGGGATGATCTCCTGAAACTTTCAATGTATGATAGTTCAAAGTCCCTAACTGTACCAGAGGACATTCTTCTCCATCTATGTCTTTCAACAGACCCTCCATAGCAAGAAGAAGAAAAGTTGAATGCCACAAGTCAGTTCCAAAATTATTAGAAACCATGCTTGAGAAGTCCAAAACAGGGTTATCAGTATAAATGAGTGTTGGACCTGGCCCTTTTTGCAGGATTATCCGCAAACTGTTTTGCTTCCTTTCTCCTTTTTTGCTTGACCTATTTTTGTTGGCTTTAGGACGCAGGGCACGTAACCACTGCTGATCAGTGCTAAAGTGCATGTGCTCTCTGTGTAAATTGTGATAATGATTGGTTATCCATGATTGGCATATTTGATTTACTGGTAAGCCCCTAGTAAAGTGCACTGTGAGTGCCCATGGCCTGTAAATCAAATGCCGCCAGTGGGTCTGCAGCACTGATTGTGCCAACCACAAAAGTAGCCTTTCAAATGGGTCTCAGACCTACCACTGCAGTGTCTGCACACATAGTTTTGAACTGCCCGGCAAGTGTACCCACTTGCCAAGCCCTAACCTTTCCATTTCTTACATGTAGTCACCCCTTAAGGTAGGACCATGGTAGCCCATGGGTAGGGTACAGTGTATAAAAAAGGTATTGGTGTTTGAAATACTGTGCATTTAATTTTTCACAATTGAAAGGCTGTCTTTCCGATAAGTGGTAATTGGAGCTGCCTTATAGCATTTTACAAGTGTAACTTTCACTTGGGAATAGCTAAAGAGTTGGAGTTTGTGCTCCCTGACTCACAAATCAATAGCACATCTTTTAGTAAAGGTGATTTTTAAATTATGTGTTTGAAAATGCAACTTTTAGAAATTAGGTATTTTCTTGTTTGACTATAATAAGCCTCTGCTTGTCTGTGGAATCAACGTCTGGTTGTAGACTGACAGGGGCTGTTTGTGTATTCACTCCAGATATTTACACAAAGGGAGCTGAGGTGTTCCCTGCATATGCTGATGGGCCATTAGGGATAGAGTGGTGAGAGGAGTTCTCACTGACACCAGAATGGGCAGTGCCTGCTATGCACAATGCTGTCTCCACCTCCTGTAGTGAAACAGGACCAGGAAGGACATAACTGGTTTTAGTGAGTAAGACAGACTTTATGAACAATTACTTCAAAGGGAAAAAGGCATATAAGTATTACACCTAAGACCCAAAACTTCAGATTACTTCTGGAATCAAGAGGAACCACTGCCAAGGAGAAGAGCTGAAGAGCTGTGAGGAGGAGACTGCTCCTTTGCTGTGTGTTGCTTTGCTGGGTTAGCCTGCAGATGCTGCTTCAGCCAAGGAGAGGACAAAGACTAGATTTTGCTGTGAAATCTGCTTGAGAAGAGTCTCCAAGCATGTGTGTGGCCTTGCCTCCTGTTCTGAAGTCTCAGGGACACAAAGACTTAACGTACAGCCTTCTTGAACTACACTGCTTGGATTTCTGACCTGGCTGGGTTGCCTATTCCTGTTCTGAGAAAACTGTGAAGAACTGAAGAATTCTACATAATCGATGCTTCGCTCTCCTTTTGGCTGAATTTTCTGACACAGCATCGCCTTGGGAGAGAAATTCCCAATGCACTGCCCCATGCAGCTGAAGAAATCGATGCAGCGTCTGCCCGCGGTCCGAGAAACTACAGCACACTGACTCCAATGCAGGCCTTGCTGTGCGGCTAAAAGAATCAACGCATCACTGGTTGACACTGCACCTGTAGAGCCTGAATTTTCTCACGCAACACACCTGTGCAGCAAGTGTTTACGACAATACACCCGCATACCAGAATGTCCCCGGCAATTGACACATCAGTTCCCCCCACAGTCCGGGTTCATCAGAACTGTTGCATTGCATTCCCAAGGTCTCCGGAACTTATGCATTGCTCTGTTGATCGATGCTTCCCTTCTCTGCTGCTATTTTGCCCTGTGGATTTTGTCACATTTGAAGTACTTTCTTTAAAGATTAGGCCTGGGTGGTAAACTTTGCTCTGTTCGAGGAGTTTTCTGCACTTCGCACTCCGCGGAGTGTAGGAAACTCCGCTTCGCGATGTGCAGCAGAGTTTTTTCCCCGCTCGTGATTGCAAAAGGTAAGTCCGCAATCGCGAGCGGTATGTTTGTGAGCGCGAGCTGCCCCTCGGGTAGAATTTCTACCTCAGCGGCAGGAATACCAACACAAAAGTTCGCACTGCACTCCGCCACTCGCGGAACATGGCAGAGTTTATTTGTAACTTCGCTGAGTTTCGCGTAGCAAAACTCAGCGAACTATACCCAGGCCTGATAAAGATCAAACATCCATTGTTTTCTATGGACAGAAATGCTTGAAACTCCTGTTTCTCTCTTGTCTTACTTTCTGAAGGACTCTCTGAGTTATTGCACAGGGTAGAAATGCGCAACAGTTCATTCGGTTCAAAGTCTGAATGAATACATTCAGTGCTAGGGATCCTCTATCTGACATCCAACCGTAATACTTGTTCAGTTGAAATGTCAGTTTGCTCACAAAAAAGGGTCTATCTTTAGAGGACCCCAAAACCAAGGTAACTGCCTGAAACAAACCTTGTTCAGTCTTCACTCCTTGTAATCCCTCAAATTCTTGAATTCCAGTCTGCAGATGCATTCACCATTCAAGGCAATTACTCTGCACAGAAACTGATTTTCAGTTCTACACCATTAAATCCAAGGCTTTTTGTCTAAACCTGGAAGATCCAAGAATTATGAGCCTTCTAAGTGATTTATATAAGCCAACACACCAAATAGCTCATTCACAGTAATACTGCTCTGCCTTTATAAACAATGTTTGTAACGCTAGAGAGGATAAGGACCTGCTGTTAATTCCAAATAGTTTAAATGATGCTATATTTCCAAGTTTGACCATAATATACCAGGGTTCTTTACATATATTGCATGCACCCCAAATAATAATAATAATAATAATAAAGCATTTTATAAAGCGCATGGCTGCACAACATATTGAACTTGCATCTGATTCCAGAATGACGTCTGGTGAACATCTAAATATTGCAATTTTTACCCCGAGTGGGCTGGGTATGCTCAGACGTGAGTCCCAGGCTCTCCACATCACTGGAGTCAAGCTATCCAGGCTAAAGAAGGCTGATAGCCAGAAACCGGTCCTTGGATGCTTGATTCCAGTCTAGGAAAGACATGGCTTGGTAGTTCGGGCTGGACTGTTCCCATGAGGCCCAGGGTCTAGGCTGATTTGCATATAGCCATTGTCTGACCTAGGGTGGTGTGGAGTGCAAAAAAATGATGGATTTAGGCCCAGATCTTTGTACTGGGGTGAATGTAAGACATTGTTCTGCATTCTGTCCATCAACTGTGTTTTTTGCAATTTTCACCCTGTGGGCTGGGTATGCTCAGACGTGAGTCCCAGGCTCTCCACATCACTGGAGTCAAGCTATCCAGGCTGAAGAAGGCTGATAGCCATAAACCGGTCCTTGGATGCTTGATTCCGGTCTAGGAAAGACATGGCTTGGTAGTTCGGGCTGGACTGTTCCCATGAGGCACAGGGTCTAGGCTGATTTGCATATAGCCATTGTCTGACCAAGGGTGGTGTGGAGTGCAAAAAAATGATGGATTTAGGCCCATATCTTTGTACTGGGGTGAATGTAAGACATTGTTCTGCATTCTGTCCATCAACTGTGTTTTTTGCGAACATCTAAATATTGCCCAGGCTATATCAGGCATCTAAATTCTCTATTCACCAAATCAATTCTTCCTTTGCCTCCTGATCTAGCGATATCTCTTCTCTATATCATAAATAGGGATCCCGGTTTCATGGTATTTGTTTTTTTGCCATTTCCGTCTGTATTTATCCATATTTATTTTTTGGCCATTTTATCTGTATGTATCCATATTTATTTTTATGACAAGCAGAAGGCAACTCTGCAGCCAGTATTTTTCCACATTTATATAAATTGACAATGCACACATGCATTCGGTTGTTATTGGTCAACAAAATACATTCATCGGAAAACTTTGCCTTTCGCAAATTGTCCCAAATACGCTTAAATGTGCTATCACAAGCCATTTGTCTCAAAGCCTTGCAGTTTCTGTCAGAGGCAAGGATTGCTACATCCTCTCCCCCACTGAACACCATTCTGCCCCACTGAGAGAAACTCACACTCCCTCCAGCTACAACCCAATTGTGTCCCGCTATAAACACCTAGAAGCAACTCAATTCAAACTATGCACTAGACTAGAGTAATTTGCTGCCTGAAAAAACATTCAGGCCAAATTAAACACTCATAGGGAATACAACTTAAAGCTTTTACACCCATTATTCCGAAAGCTAAGGACATGAAAAGAAAAGTAGTGCTTCATGGGCAAACTCTGTAAGGGGGCCCTAATGTGTTTGGGTGTGAATAAAACCAATCTGGCCACTTTGCAACTACTCTGTCTTGTTTTATTCAGTTATGTATTTATTATTCGTTTTTTAAACCCTTTTTCTCTCCTCCTGAGGATAGAAAAATGTCAGGAAATGACTTTTGTATGACAAGTGTCCTTTTTTTTGATCCATTTCACTGGGGAATGAATGACAGAAAGGAAAGGAAAGAACATTCACGGTATTCTGCAAGTGAGGAGCGCAACAAAGAGAGGGAGTAAGGGGAAGAAAGAGGTGGTGGGGGCAGAAGAATTGGACACTGTCCTGGTCATGTCCGGGCAAGAAGGAAGAGACAGCAATAGTTATGGGCTATGCAGTCTGGCCACAAACTCTGCAAATACTCTGCTTCTGAGTCTCACTTAGTTACACCCTCTTCCCTGTGTGCGTCTGACTGAGCCCTGCCTTCCAGCACAGCCCGGGCTGAAAATACAAGAATTGGGTTTCTTCTCTATCCGGTGCCCACTACCCCCAGTCCACCCCAGGCATGTATGAGAGTGAGATCGCAGCCCGAGACAAGGGAAGAAAGGGGGCTGAATGCTGTGTGTGTGAGAGTGATTCACCTTTCAGAGGTGGGGCGCTGAGAACAATGCAGGCCACCTGGTGCTGGCAGCCGCATATCATCTGGCAGCTCAGGGCACTGTGCCTCCTGCCAGGACCCCCCATTGTGCAGGCACTTACTGAGCACTAAACAATGAACAGGAGTAGCAGGCATTGTGAGAGCGAGATGGAGGGGCGCTGCACACAACACAATCCAACGAGCTGAAGAGCTGAACGGGACAAACAGCAGCACCAGAGTGAATTATTTAGAAGTGGCCCATGTGATTCCATTCGATTCTGTGTGCCTTGGTCTCAGCTCTATGCGCTAACTTCCAATTCCTGCTTTTGCCACCCGCCCCGACAGCATTCGCCACTGACTCCAGCCCAAGCCCCCCGTACTTGCCTTTCTTTTGAAACAGCTGGTCAGGCTCACTCAAGGGGCATAGCGAGGCCCCAGACATGGCTGGGGCAGCTAACAAAAGCCAGCAAAACTAAAGCTGGTGTTTCGCTTTGCTGAAGGCAGCCACAGCCCTAGAAGCAGCAAGAGGGCGTGATGAGGCAACTCTGCTGGAGCAGAGCAGCGCGCAAAATGTGCTAGTATTTTCCCGTTTTTACATATAAATACAGACAAAGGAAAAAGCTCTCCTAGAATTGTAGCGTGAAGCAGAACAATGTTGACCATACCTATTGTGAACCCTAAAAACCTCTAGAGAGTGGGAAGGGATAAGGATCAATTTCTCTGTGTTCACTATGAACCCAAGACTTATCTGAATTCTTTCATACAATAATTGAGATTGACACTGGGACATAAACAGAATATTGACCAGTTAAGAAAACCATGCACACTACCATTTTTCTCCCTCATAACGCTGGTGAAGCACCATGGTGCTGAAGGGAGCTAAAAATGAGGATGGTAATCCTTCACCGTGGGCACACTTCAGCACCTCCTTTCCAAGTAATTGTCTCCTTAGCAACATACAAATTAAAAGATGGATCCCTTCCATCTTGTAGTGCCTGTAGACCAGCTATCGGTTCAGATCCCTTAGGTTTAAAACAGATCTTCTTGCCGTCATTTTTTTTCTCTACTTGGAAGAGTGTACTTAAGAAAAATCTTCTTTCTTTGCACACTTCTCAAATCGCTCCCTTTAACAACATAGATCTACCTCCTTTTTGTTTATCTGCATTAAAAACCAACTCCGTTGGAGGAGTAAACTGAAAAAGCTTTTTTATAAAGAAATCTAATCTGAAACCTTGATCCATTCTTAAAAACAATGGGGCCCGTGTAATAGGAAGGCGGATCCCTGGTGGTCGCAGCAGTCCTATGGCAGTCCAACCGCCAAAGTCATAATGCAGTGTTCGGACCGCCGGTGCAGAGGTTGCTTCACCGCCAACCGGGGTTTTACAGTCCATCGCACAGCCAAACTCATAATCAGGCCCTTAGTCTTTTCCGATAATGCTCAATGGTACAGTTCCTGTAAGACGTTACACAGTTGCTGTAAGAAGTTGCTCCATTACTCTTTGCTCAATGCTCATTCAACAAGAAAGGAGGGAACACGTTTTGCATTTTAAATAGGAACATTGTTCAGTGCATGGACTACTCATTTTGTGTGGATGTTGTATTCTAGATCATTTTTGTTTTATGATATAATGTATAATGTTAGCCTCTGTAACTTTAATGAAATTCAGATTCTCTTGGCATTTTATTTGGAGAAAAGCTATTGTGAGCAAGTGATCATGATTGCTCCACATCTTTACTTCCAAGCATTTTATCAAAGTTTGACGAGTAATCTGAGTATAGGTTTATTATTGTGAACTTAACATTGACAGTGAGACTTTGTAAGCAGGAGTCCAACAAGGACTCAGATAAGAAAGGGAATTTTATTGCAATTTGAGGACGTTTGGGCTCAAGCTATTATCTTCTTTCTTACAACTGAATGGACATTTAAATAATTTGGTACAGGCAGCCACTAGCCATCTGCAGGAAAGGCCGAACTTTAAGATAACTTGTAGAAGTTAATATGCTGTGTAATTGTTTGCCTGGTTGTGTGTTTGAATGTTGTGTCAACACTTTGATAAGAGCTACCAGAACTTTTTTGAAAGGAGAATCAAAATATATCGCAACAAGGATTCTGTGAGGAGATTCATTGTATAACAGACATGTGTGTATTATATGTTCTAGGTGCTCTAACCAGGTTAGGGCCCGATTCACAAAGGTATACTGAGACAAAAGTCTAACTTTACAACTTTCAATAGTAACAAAGGGCATTTACAAGTAGTAAAGTTATATTTTGTCTCAGTTTAACTTACGTTTTGGTCTCAGTTAGACTTAAGACCAAATCTTAAATTAAACTGAGACAAAAGTCTAACTTTACTAATTGTAAATGCTCTTTGTGAATACTCAAAGTCGTAAAGTTAGACCTTCGTCTCAGTTTACCTTTGTGAATCAGTCCCACTAATCGTAGCCCTGAGAATCCAACTGAGTATTTGGTCACAAGAAAAGTGCAACCACCTGAGTCAGGTTGGGCAAGAGATACTTTTAATCCTATCTTTGGAAAGGGAATAATCAAGATGGAATGTTGGCTAACAGTTCCTTCCCCTTTAGAAAAACTCCAAACTATGATGCCAGTAGGTCACCACAAGACCAGCTAAACCTTTACTGTCCCACCAATTTACCAAATCCTTTCCAGCATCATTGCTTTAGTTAGGGTTTTAGTCTGTTAATAGAGTTCCTTATTTTAGTTTGCTGTTTTTTCAAAACCCTGTCCTCTTGGGTTGATCCTGGCACCGCTGTGTTTATTCTGAACCCAATTATGGTGGAGAGAATTTGAGGATGAGCTGTTCCATGCTGCCTCCACAACTGATAGGGTCACAAACCTTCATTGCATAGAGACAAGTCTTAGGCAAGTTCTGACTTTGAGAAATCCCCTCTAGAGCCCAGGAATCAGGGTATCACTACCCTGGCCCCTATGTCTTTTTTCAAATTCTTTTCAGGACAAGGGACTAAGCCCCACAGTCCTGTAATGGCTGCTGCAACATTTCTTTTAATGTTGCGGCCAGCCAATTAAAGTGCTCACTCTGAAAAAGCACCATCAGTCAATCAGATACCTTGAATATTTTAATTTCAGCTTGGCTGTCCAGATATTTATATATTTTGAACCTTAATTTCTCAAAAACCACTGAACAGATTTACATAAAATCACAAAAAGCAGAATTTGTTGGCAAAGATCTAGCTCTCTTCCAAATCTGGTATTTGTCCATTAGCTGCTTTAGCTGTTTCACTGTTCAAAAATCCCTATGGAAATTGCATGGGGAAATTGTGTTTTGGGATCCCCTTTTTTTCTCAGCTCCCGCTTGATTAATCACCCCAAAGCCTACCATGAAGAATCTAATGTGTATGAAGAAACTGAGGAAAAGCCTGCAACATATCACATGAAATATTCTGTACAAAGACAAGCCATAGAAGATCTTGCTAATGATATACCATCATAATCCGTCCGGTCGATAAGGGTGGCAACATTGGGATCATGCCCAGAGATGTGAATGAGACACACATACATCTGGATGATAGGGACTGTTAGATACCCCTCATGAGAGAGGATTACAACAAGACCATTGTGTATTATTGGATCAAAATAGAATAATGGAGAGAAAAGGATCTCCTAAAGACAAAAAATGTTCACTATCTGAAAAAAGAATGTCCCATACTATCAGTGTTGCATTTACTTCCTAAAATCCTAAAAAGCAAGACCAGCTCTCTAGGCAGACCGATCCTCTCCTCAATGGGTAGTGCAATACTTCAAGATATGTTGACTTTTTTCTGTGAAGTTTTGTTTTAATATTGCCATCCTACACTTTGGATACCAAAGATTTCCACACTCGTGTTGAGGGATTTGTAGGGAGGATGGCTTAATTCTCTTGACTCTGGATGTTTTCTCCCTGTATATCAGCATTAACCGCACTAATGGTATACAGGCATGTTGGCTCTTTCTACGAGCTAGGCCTATATGTTATATTTCACACACAGTCATAATCCTTGACATGAAAGAGTACTGCCTTCAGAACAACATATTCATGGTTGATGGGGTCATCTGATTGGCACCTGTTCGCCCCTAGCTACGCCAACCTTCTAATGGGCATTTGGGACAAGCATGTGTCCAATGCACCCAACACAGGGTAGTGCATCGAACATACTGTCCTCTGACTGCATTTCATTGATGACCGTTTTAATATTTGGAAAGGTACAGAGCAATCAGCACAAGAATGTGTTGAAGAACTGAAAAACAACACTATTAACTTAGTCTTCAATTACACCATGAGCATGGAAAAGTTAGAATTCCTGGATGTTCTCCTCAAAATCAAAGAGGGTGGATTAACCATCAGCCTCTTTAGGAAACCAACAGCTGGCAACCGCCTCTCTTACACCCTCTCAGTAGCCACTTAAAAATTCTCAAGTGGAGCATTATGTATGATGGACTACTGAGAACCCAAAAAAACTCTAGTGTAGCTCAGAAGAGGACTTTTTATGTGAGCAATAGATTATGTTGCAAAGGTTCCACAACAGAATTTACCCCAAATGGGTCCTCGACAGGGCACTGGAGAGAGTTATGACAAAGGAAAAAGACATCATTTTCTTCCACCCTAATAAAAACCCTGATACAGGTGAGGCTCTGGGTGGTAGGCTTATCACCATCTTTAACTGTAGTTCCCATAAGGAAGAGAGAATACTTAAAACAAATTGAGGATCCTTTCCAGTGATTATATTGTGGGCTCGGTACTTGATGAAAAACCAAGTTTCACATACAGAAGGAGCCACTCTCTGGCGGATATGCTTGTTCACAGTGATATTACATCCGATACTGACACATAACTGAAGGGTCTCATGGAATTTATTCCATATGGAAAGTGTAAGCACAATCAGAACAGATTATGCTATTCCACATGAGATAGGGAGATGAAAAATCACCCAATTCCTTACATGCTCATCATGTTTTGTAGTCTAAGGGGCCGATTACGATGGCGGGCGGACTTTGTCCACCCGCCATCGCATAGTCAAAAGGGACTGCCTGCCATAGGTGCGGCGGTCCCGCAATGCAAATTACGATGCACCCGCCACACTGGCGGGCGCATCCCATATTTTTACATTGTGGCGGGGAGTAGTACCCGCAACAATGTAAAAATACATGTTTTTCATATGTATGTACAATGTGACAGGCACCGTGCGGTGCCTGCCACCTTGTACATGCATATGTAGGGGGGTACCATAGGTACCCCCCATGTGCAGCACCCCCCCACCCCCCGGGGTCCCGCAACGGGCCCCCGAAGGCATTCACCACCTGTCATTTTGTGGTAGCCGCCAAAAAAGACAGGCATCCTAATGGCCACGGCGATGCCTGCATGGCACCGCCGCCATAGCCCCATTGTACTTAGTCCTGCAAGTCTGGTGTAAAAGGCCCGCCTTGCAGGACCACACCAGGCGGTCTTTCTTTCCGCTGCGGTAACTTTCCCATTCCCACCGCCATCCTAATTTGACGGTGGGATTATTCAGGGTGATGGTGGGAAGTCCGCCACCGCCGGGCCGGTGGTCCTCAGTGCCGGCCCAGCAGTGGCGGACTTCCTGCCATCGTAATCGGCCCCTACGTTCCTAAATGTCCTTGTAACAAGAGATACATAGGCAGCAGTATATACCCAGCCAAGAAACATGTACTCGAACTTCTGAGGGACACTTAAAAGAAAAACACATTTATCGCAGAAACCAATGCACATATTTTGCAATCAAGCAAGTTCCCTAAAATAACAGGGAAGGTGATAGAACCCAAACCTAATGGGAAAGGAGTCAAGGTATATTATTGACCTAGTAACCAGTGCTCCAATAGGATAGAGCAGAGAAGAGGAAGTATGTGTTTACCTTTGAAAATAATTATGTACTGCATAATGACGTTTGTCTTCCCTACCTCTATTTTTTTTGTTATCTTCTTACCCCTTCCCTCCTCCCCCTGTGCATTCGATTTGATGTTTTGAACAGGTCATGCATTTTCATTTTAGTAAGTAAGGAAGGGAATCTCTTTGGGGATGTCATGCAGTCAGTTAGCTGGTGCCCTTACTCTTTTATTTGAACATGCACAAGGGTGAAGATGCAACAGCACAGATAAGAAAGCGTTTTTACACTTTGATTTGTTTTTGAGTGGTAAGCAGTTGTCAACTCTACTCATTGCATTTTGATAGTTTCAGAGATTTTCTCCATAATATTTGGTTTTACTTAGAACTGTATGTAGGTCATCACTATGGGTGCCCACTAACTCATGCTTTACAGTTGAGGGCCTTAACTGTGTGCCCTCTTTTGTTCAATCCCTTGTATAGATGAACATCTAAGCAGCTTTATAAGGCACTTGTCAATCATGTAATTATATTGTTTTCTTGCCTTGGGTTTGCTTGCAGGGTTGAAGGGACTTTATCACACTCAATATACTTTTCAGTAGAATCCCCATGCATCGATTTATCACCCTACTTTCACTAGTAGAGTTTGCTGGATTTTCATTTGTTTGTATTATGACTTTTGAACCAGGCTTTTCCCATAGCAGCATGTGCCTATTATATCTATTCTGACCATATTTTATGTTTCGTCATGCTACTTATATTTACAGTTGTTATACAATTCATATACTATTAATGCATATTTACCATATAAAGATGGCGCTAGGTAGGTGATCTGCTTTCTATGTTTACAAACTAATTATGAATGGTGATAATAAACAAAGGGTTTGTGATCAAGATTGGAGGACTGAAATGCACCTGAGTGTTTGTCTTATTCCCGAGTGAGCGCTTCACTTTTGGCTTAGGACTTTGCATAAATATATATAAATTCAAGCTACATAGAAGCATGGTGAAGAACAGTTAGTCTATAATTATATACATAATATTGAGGTAGATTATATTCTGGACACAATGTTATGATAGGATTATATTGTTTCACTAGACATTGTGACCTACATCTCTTTACATATGATAGAGTTGTGACATAGTAAAATTCATTTGTCTTCACCAGTATTTCAGCAGTTATTCCCTTATGGTTGCTTTTCTTGTACTATTCTGTTGGACAATAATATATATTTTATATTATTGCTGCTTAGGAATGTTAATGCAAGTTTACCATTAAGATTGTTCAATAGTGTTGGTTCCACTTTTAGTCCCAGCGTTTTAGTAGAACTCTAAGGGCTATCTAAACTTCTTGCTTCAATGAGGTAATAGATCTGGTGATACCCTTCTCATTTTGTTGTAGTTATTGTTGTATTAAGAAGCTTCAGTCAAATGTCTCACTAGTCCATGGTTTTATTTTTATTTCATGAATTTACACAGGGGGGACTATGAGGAGATTTAAGGACCTGTGGGGTCAAACTCCCCAGTACCACTAATAACTGACACAAAAACTGTATAATACCAAAACGAATCTGTGGGTAGAGCCAACCATGCAGGGGAGGGGGGAATCCCTTCTACGGACGGTTTCCCTCACACACCAGAGGTGTCATGCTTCATCATAAGGATACCTCCTCGCATCACAAGCCTAGTCGTGACGAGGGCTACAACCCGCTCACTGCGAGCATGGTGTGGGGAGTGCAGTGCTAAGGAGAATGAGGGTTAAAACTTGCCACGAGGTTAGCCAGACAAGGTTTATTATGCTACCTCATGCCAGGATTAAAAACAAATTGCAGATAATGTAACTGCCAACATTAGATACAGCTGCATTAGGAAACGATCAACATGTTTCGGCCTTTAGATCTATAAAAGTGTCACAGCCTTCATCTGGATCATAAACTAGCTACTGCTATACGTAAGTGAACAAAATAGTGAGAAATGTAAGAGTAAACAATAAGCGGCGGTGTGTAATACTGAACTACTGATCCTGTAGTTCAGCAAATTCACTGGTGGAACCTGTGGTAAAACAAAAAAACAGCACATAGCGCCATTTAAATTGTGGTTAAAATACAGCATGGTTGAGCCACAGTACGTAAGATAAACAAATATGTAAACTACATGATTTAATTAGTCAAACCATTGTGAACATTCTTCTAGTGGTTCCTTATTTGTGTGAATCTCACCTACAACAGTCCGAGAATTTACTACATCTATCCTGGGCTATGAGCCATAGGTACATCCGCCAAACCAACCTAGTGAATGAAGTTGATGGTGTTAGAATAATAAAAGGGTATGTTTCACAGAGCAGGAACAACCAAACAGGATTTGAGCAATCATTGGCAAAAAAGGTCATCTCTAAAGGAGTTCCACCACAAACCTGTTGGAACCAGCCAGCTGCTGTGAGCAAGCATATATAGAGCAGTTGCAACAATAAGTGGTAGGAACCATGGCACTGCTGTGCGCAATAGTTGTGATATGATACACAGGATGTACTGTATGCGAGTCTACACGGGCCCAGCAACTGTGCTAGTGGATGACCTGAGGCAAACAAAAAGGGAATAAGCGGACGACATGCCGCAAGAGTCTCAGGAATCTTGTGGGTAGTCTTACCCAAAAAGGTAATGTATGAAATACGCAGAACTGTTCTTGTGGAGGACAGATAGGGCAGGTCAAATGCATGCCTCTGGGTGAGCTTTGCAGGTATGCCGCATGTATTCAAAAAATAGTTACTGGGAGAAAATCGGTGTGAAGCTACATACGATCGGGCTCACCATTGTGAGTGCCAGTCTCACCAGGGGCATGAAAGGCTGAACTGTTGAGGATGGGTGTGGCAAGTTGAATAAAATATGCATTGGAATGAGCCCTGCTGGAATGCCGCGTATATTAAAAAAGCTGATTTTAACATAAAAATGGCGTTTAGCTTAAAACAATCCGGCTAACCAAAGTCATAATGACGCAAATGGTGGAGAAAGCCCTACAGCATGTACTTACTGCTCAGCTCGAGTGTTGATGCAGAATGCAAATGTCCATCAGACAGGGGAGAACCTGCTGGCGGACCTCGCTCTTAAGTAATGGAATGAAAACTCAGCCGGCGGGCAACTTCCTGGAAATGGAGACAGGCATGCTGGGAGTTGTAGTCTGGTGAAGCACAGTGCCCGCCTGGAGAGGGAACTAGGATGAAAGACGCGTTATTCACGCTGTTGTGAATACTATCAAAGTGATGCAGAGGTTGTTAATGACTATAGTCAACCATTTTCTAACAGGTGGAATGTGCTTCTGCTTAATCGAAGCTATTTGGGTAAAACTCAAGTGTTCCTCAAAAATGGGTGACAGGTGTGATGCAAGGAGCAAACCGCCAACACAACTGTAGGACATCAATAAAAGAAAATACGTGTGAGACTGCTCACATCGTAATGTTATGTCAAAACCAAATAGGTACATAACATTGTGTGCCTTACGTGATGAGCTGTGTAGCCAGATCATAAGGGGGCAGATGGGGTAGGTCAAGGTAACTGTTTGGAAAAGTCAGATGGGTCGACTAGTACATGGACCGGATGAACTAGGTCAGTGACAGTGATGGTATATCATCGTTAGCCCAGATTTAGATGTGCCTAGTTTAAACACCCATCTCTGTTCGATACGCAGTAGTTTTTTTTGTGAGATTAGGTGTCATTGCGCTTAAATTGTGTTTGTCAAGTTCTGTCCAGGTAAGTGTGTCTTCCTGGTAGATGCATATCTAAACAATATTTCGTTAGTTTGGTGCATCTAATCGTGCTCTTATATTTTAGGATGTGTGTGAGCACTTCACGTGTAGTCACTTCCACGTATCTCAGGCCACATGGACAGGTGATGAGAACGATAACCCTCTCGCTATTGCAATTAGTGTGGTGTCTTAATTCCCAAGGTCTCCCTGTGCCAATGTCAATGGTCTTGGTGGCTGTTGTTTGTGTGCAGACTGCACATGTCCCACATGGGAAATGTCCTTGGAAAGGTGGAAGATCCTACAGAGTGTTGAGCCTTTGAATAGCCGCTGGTGGTGGTCTGGTGTGTACCAAACTATCTCTTAAATTGCGTCCTTGTTTGAATGCGAATAAGGGTTTTTGCAGGGTAATTTGGCCCTTATTAAGGATGTTCCAAATCCGAATGATGGAATTTTTAACTTCATTGAATAGGGATCTAAAGGTGTTGACGCACACCAGTCTCGTCTGTGGTTGTCAATTAGGTGAGTTATCCAACAGGGTATCCCAATTATTATTAAGCCCTCATTTTGCCGATTTCTTGACGAGCACTGCTGGGTTCTGTTTCAAGATAGCCATCAGAGGAGAAGATCCAAAAAGGCAAGCCTTTCTTTGCTGTACTCACATGTAAACTGGAGATGTCTGTTTTGTGTGTTGAGCCACTCATGGACGGTGTTAATTGACGTGCAGTCGCCTCTCCAGACCACCAAGATGTTGTCGATAAACCTTTTCCAGAAAATGATTTGGGCCAGATATGGGTTGTTAGCCGACAGGATGACATCCTCCTAGAAGACGTGCATGTAGAGGTTCGACAGACTGTGGGCAAAGGTGCTCCCCATCGATGTACCTGATACTTGCAGATAGAGCTGGTCTTCGAATTGGAAAAAAAATTATTTCATCGCCAAAGTGGTACATCTCATGATGAATGGTATCGGTGTAATGGTATCCAGTGGTTGGCGACTCAGGAGATCTTCTATGGTTGCTAGGGTGTGGTCCTGCGGGATACAGGTGTACAGTGACTAAGCATCACAGGATGCCAGATAATCAGTATCAGAGTTAAATTCCATCCCCCTCAGTAGACCGAGTACATCTTTTGTGCCTTGCAAATATTTGGGCATTACTTGGACCAAAGGTTGGAGGAAAAAATCCGCAAACTGGGACAAAGGTTTGAGATCAGATCCTCTAGCGGAGATGATTGGTCTCCCTTGTGGTGGTCTCTTTGGCTTATGAATCTTCAGTAAGGAGAAAGGAATTACAGGTTCTTTGGTATGGAGGAACTTCGATCCCTTAGGTGTTATCCATCCATTATCCAAAGCATTAGTAGTCATGGTCACAATGCTGTTGGTAATCCTTTCAGATGGATTCTGTTGTAGTGGGCGGTATGATGTAAACTTGCTCAACTAGTGTAAACATTCAGACCTATAGGTTGCGGTGTCCATGAGTACGATGGCACCGCCCTTGTCAGTTGTGATCGTTTTATCCAAACTGAGGGTGCGTAGGGCCTGCTGTTCATATTTGGGAATGGTATTGTAGGCCCTTGGTTGTGAGGAAAGGTTGTAATCCAATTCCTTGAGGACTGATTTTTCAAAGGTGACAACCTATGGTGGTACTAGATCAATAGGAACGTTGATTTTGAGCGAAAGTTGGTGTCCGTGATATCAGTGTCTGTTTCCACAGCAGACTTGTCAGCAAACAAAACATGCAGTCTGATCTTTCCAAAAAATTGATGGACCACCTGGTGGAGTTGAAAAAGGTCTCCCTACTATGTAGGTACAAAACCTAGTCCCCGGTTGAGTACAAGAGTTTTATCAGTTGTCGGTAAACGTTGACTCAGGTTGACTATGAGACTAGATCCCTGCTTGATCCTCGTTGTTGTCCTGTTTTTGTCATGCTCCGAGAGTTACGTGGGGAGGCCGATGGGCTCTAATGTACATGCTGCTGTTGTCATCATCTCCTCTTGAACGTCCCCGACCCTGCCCTAAAAAAGTCTGGTTATAGCCTTGTGAAAAGGGTGGTTGGAATTCCATCATGGGTCCTTGGGGTCCGGGACCACAAGTCAAGAAAGGGGGATAGCCCCAGTATGTTGGTGGCCTCCATTGATTGGGTGGGGTTCCACCTCGTGCTCCACGCCATTTTCTTTGTCCGTGTTTCTGTATGCTCTGATGGGAAGCATCTGAACTTGTGACACAGTCGCTGGACCACTCATCCCTATCGGAGGAGTAGTTGAAATTGTAACGTCTACCTCCTCTGTTGAATTCTGGTGGTTTGCATGCTTCATTATTGTAGGGGTATACTTTTTCAAGCGCAAATTTCGCTAAGTCTTTCTTGAATTTGTTTATTTTGCTGGTCAGTAAAGATTCCATATAATTCTTGGTTGTCTTATTGATTCTTCCAGATTTTTCTTAAAAAGTGTGGCACTCACTATAGCTTTGATTTGTGACTTAAGGGTTTGGATTTCAATCAAGATAGCATCGGTCACCTTCTTTGCCGTACTAATAATGAAAACGAGCTAGTCCCTCCTACATTGCCTGGCGATGAGGGACCAGTCTTTGAGGAAAGTGTTATTTTCCAGGAAGAGTCTGGAACCATTAGTCACAATCAGGCCTGTCGGGGCACAGTTATCACGAAGATAATATGTCGCTATTGACCCATGTGTCATTGTCCTTATGAAAAGGCGCTTGAGGTTCAGCAGTTTGGTCCAATCATCAGATGTAGTGGTGGTTTGGGTCAGTGGTGTGTTTAAAATGCTTTGACATTACAGGGTAACCTTTTGGATGGGCATTATCCAGCAGCGCTCATCAAGAAATCGGCAAAACGAGGGCTTAATAACAATAGAGATGCCATGTTGGACAACCCCCCTTATAGACCAGCACAAATGAGACTGGTGTGCATCAACAACTTTAGCTCCCTTTCCAATAAAGTTAAACAATCCATCAATTAAAATTGGAACATCCTTAACAAGGGCCAACTTACCCTGCAAAAACCCTTAGTCACATTCAAACGAGGACGCAATTTAAGACATAGTTTGGTACACACCAGACCACCACCAGCTGCTTTTCAAAGGCTCAACACTCTGTTGGATTTTCCACCTGTCCAAGTATATTTCCTATGTGGGACATGCACAGTCTGCACACAAACAACAGCCACCATGACCATTGGCACAGGGAGACCTTAGGAATTCAGGGGCATATGTATGAAGCCCATTTCTCGTTCGCAAACAGGTCAATTCTCAGAATCGGCCAGTTTGCGAACAGGAAAAGCCTTTTGGGATTCCCTATTTTGCAAATGCAATTATGGAATTGCAAACTGTGATTCCTTAAATGCGATGTAGAAAGCACTCAAGTTGTGTGATTTCTCCTTAAGAAATCGCAAATTACCACCAACTTGAAGTTGATGGTAATTTGCGATTTCTTTGAAAAACTTTACTTTTTGGCATTTATCAAAGTGCCATGTGGCACACATACATGCCATTAGTGCATGTATGTGTGCCACAAGTGCACACATGCTCCTTTCAGGGATGCAACAGAGTGTTGACACCCTTGCACCCTTGAAATAGCTTTCACAATTTGTGAGTACCTAATGGGTACTCGCAAATTGCATATGTTTTCCCATTCATTCCATCCATTGCTACGGCGGTAGGATTGACATAAAGCGATTTGATCAGTTCTTCGTATTCTCCTATGCGGATATTGAGACAGGAGGCGGGCGCAACATTTTAAAGTTTGTAATATAATCTGGGTCCTATTCTCATCGAGTATCAGAAACCCGTTATTTACTTTTACTCTCTTCCGCGAAAACAATAGCGGGAGCTAACATTGGTTGAAATAGTACTGGGCTCTGATTAGGCTCCCCTTGTCCTTCAAGTATCAGAAACCCGTTATTTTCTTTAAATTTCCTTCAGCGATAATAATTGCGGGAGCTAGCATTTGCTTGAATAGTACTGGGCTTTGATTGTCCCGTGTGATTATGTTTCCGTTGAACGAACGGATGTGTTTATTTGCTGGATAGCGGACCTAAGAGGGAACAGGATTCTTCTTTAATTTGCGCACTGTGATTGGTCAAGTAAAATAAGGTCAGTAAGGTTTGATATTCATGATTGGTTGTTTAACAGATATTGGGGGCGTTCATGTTTCCGAGCATTACATAGGAGGATGAGATTGGCGGACAAACAAGTACTCCTTTGGTGTAGTAATTTGGCGGGAGTGAACAGAAACTCTGATTGCTCCTGAGGTCTTTTTAAACAGAGACCGAATTTCAGAACAGTGCACAGTGGATGTATACGTACCCAGTGTCGCCAGCCTGGATTTCGCTGAACTGAATGTCTTCTCGCCCACGTGAGAGAGCGTGTTTTTTTTTTGAACAATGAGGTTCTATTATGATTCTTAGCAGCTTGGCTAAAAGATTGGTTACTTTCTTCATATGCAGATGGTTGCAAATGGTTGAACTTAGCTTTGCGAGAATTAGATGGAATGCTTTTCTTGGGAGGAAAGCCTTGCAGTATTTACTGAATGTGGACTGAGGGTGTTGACTTTTTTACAATTATTGGGTACATGATTGGTGACTCTCTCATTTTGGCAGATCAAATTTTTAAAACCATACAAGTTACTCCATCCAGGCCTTAATTGAATAAGAAGTCGTTATTGTGAGGTAAGACCTGGGGCATATTTGTTCACGATTGTTTGCAGGTCCTATGCTTGATCACTAGGCACAGATCCATCCATATAGTTGATGATCTAGACATTTTGGATAAAGTCAATTTTATTAGACTCTGATATAGTGACTATTCGTAAAAGATATATAATGTGGAATTTTTTGATCTGGTGTAGAGGTATTGTGCTTGGGGTTTACTTTATGTGTTTTTGCACTTGCTTACGCTTTAGAATAATACTGCCAGAGGACTTATCAGTTGAATTTTTTGGGGGAACGCGGTGAGAATCTGATGTGTTGGATATAGGTACTTAGTAGAGGCTACCGCACCACTGATTGATTTTTGTTTTCGTGAGGTAGGCTACTGCAATGTTTTATTCATCTATTTTTGCTGACTGTAAGCTCTGTTACTCAAATGAACTTTCTTAACCTTGGAAATTATACCTAATGATTGTTTTTCTGTACCAGATTTATGAATGCTATCATAAGAATGGTATATAGGCAGGCACAATGAGAATTTGAAGCAATTTGTGATAGGTATGTTCTCATATTGTATGTTTATTTTTTACAAGAATGGTGTAATACCTAACATATTTTTTCTGTTTCTTTAAACATTTATCCACAGCCCTGATGATGTCCATACTGGACAAAACGCATTGGCTGTTTTAAGTTATCTACAAAACATTGATTTGGATGAAATTGGATTACTAAATCCACATCTAATTGGACACTTATGCTGTTGGAATAAATCTTTTGTTGCTGATATCGGATGAATTTACAATAATAAAACTTTGGAATACAGAATTGAACTAAAGACTTGTTTGTTAACACGACGCTCCTTCTTTCAATCTTCATATGATCCAATTTTCCATAATGCTAGCTGCCCTGCATTGACTTCTGGTGGTTGATTCATCAAAATTATATCTCTATGCTTGGTTTACGGTTTGATTTTTAGAAACAGCTCTTTCCTTCAAGACATCATTTTATACAATAACACCGTACACGCCCTCGGAACTCAATATCTTTTGTACCTTGTGGATGCCTGTATGTAATAAATCCCCTGTTGGTGGCATGGCCTTCTTGGTCGTGGCACCTAAGCATTGTAATGTGCTTACAAGTTACCTAAGGATGGAAACCGATCTGCTGTAATTATATGAAAGCACTAATAATGCACCTTTATCCTTAATAGCATCTTATTCATTGATGGGCAACTTTGGATCCACAGATCCAAGATTCCCTAAGGTGATCATTGTTCCTTAGAAATACTGAAATAGAAAGTTTTATATTTAT
Organism: Lissotriton vulgaris; assembly: GCF_964263255.1. NCBI lineage: Eukaryota > Metazoa > Chordata > Amphibia > Caudata > Salamandridae > Lissotriton > Lissotriton vulgaris. The sequence goes on from NW_028248159.1 coordinate 91,887, forward strand.
GGCTAATTTTGTGGACCGTTACTTACTAACCGAGGTGATTTGCTGACAGCATAACTAAGTACCCTCATGTTGCAGAAAACCATAGTACTCTGTGCTTGGATGAGTATGCAAAATGTATTTATATAAAATATTGTGAACACATAAAAATTGAGCATGTCTCCCTTCCAGTTTCCAAGGACTGGAGAGACTGAGGGGGAGCATCACACACATGTATAAGCCTGATTGGTACATTTAATTTACAGATAAGTCCCTAATATATTGTACCACCAGGACCCAGGATCAGTACATTAAATACTACAAGTGGAATGCAGATTTCAATGTGTTACCCTCTAAAGTAGCAATGTAAAGCATGTCTCCAGGCCTGCTAGTGTACCCTGGGTGTGCAGTTTTAAAATCATGCCTTTTTGATTTGACAAAACAAACCTTTTGCCAAGCCTAATTCTTCCTTAATACAACCAACATGTCACACTTGCAGTAGGCCCTAAATGCCAATAGGGTGGAAATGGATGGTATTTAAAAAGTAGGAAATGTATATTTAATGTTTTACATGTCCTGGCAGTGAATAACGCCCAAGGCCGTATTTCACTGTGGCAAGGCTGGCTGTCACATAGGAAAGCTGTGGGTTACATTATAAGAACTTAATTTCAGTTTGGGAGCAGCTAGAAAAATGATTCAAGGACCCATTTTGAAAATAATTTAAAATACATCTTAATGGTCAATGTGGAAATGGCATTTTTAGAAAGTTTGCAGAAGGCTTTCCTGCCAGTGTGCAGTTGTCACCTGCCCTCTGATGGCTTCCCAGTGTTGAGATGTGAATTGATCTCAGACAGTGGGCAAAGGGCCCAGGAGTGGGCAGGGGATATCCTCCCTTGTAAGGGTGACCTGTAGTGCTTTGCCAGCTTCTTCGTGTGATACAAAGGATGCCTACCAGGTCAATGGTAAATGAATCTCACACCTAGGCCTGCTTACAATTTGTTTCTCTAATAAAAATGGCACTGATCTGGTTTAGAGGGTGGGCAAAAGCTTGCCCTCCACCCACATGCTAGCATAGAACATACAAGTGGAACCCTCAGACCTATCCTGAGAACACTCCTTCCCCTATGAAAAATCAGACAAAGACTGCCCTGCTGTAGTGTAGTTCCTATATTCCCAATAGTCTCTGTGCATTGGAATAGTATATCCTATAGATTAGATGTAGGACTGAGGTCGACTAGGTCTCTATCGAATATACTAGACTTAATTGTGTGTGCCAGCTAGCTCAGAGGTCACTAGAAACTTTCTCGAATTCACAAGAAGGGATTAGTCTGTGACAACCGCATGAAGATGACAACTTTGTTTCCCCAAGATAAAACGTGTCTTCAGAGTCATGGAAACAATAGATAGATATAGAAGTTCTGTCCAGGTAAGTGTGTCTTCCTGGTAGATGCATATCTAAACAATATTTTGTTAGTTTGGTGCATCTAATCGTGCTCTTATATTTTAGGATGTGTGTGAGCACTTCACGTGTAGTCACTTCCACGTATCTCAGGCCACATGGACAGGTGATGAGAACGATAACCCTCTCGCTATTGCAATTAGTGTGGTGTCTTAATTCCCAAGGTCTCCCTGTGCCAATGTCAATGGTCTTGGTGGCTGTTGTTTGTGTGCAGACTGCACATGTCCCACATGGGAAATGTCCTTGGAAAGGTGGAAGATCCTACAGAGTGTTGAGCCTTTGAATAGCCGCTGGTGGTGGTCTGGTGTGTACCAAACTATCTCTTAAATTGCGTCCTTGTTTGAATGCGAATAAGGGTTTTTGCAGGGTAATTTGGCCCTTATTAAGGATGTTCCAAATCCGAATGATGGAATTTTTAACTTCATTGAATAGGGATCTAAAGGTGTTGACGCACACCAGTCTCGTCTGTGGTTGTCAATTAGGTGAGTTATCCAACAGGGTATCCCAATTATTATTAAGCCCTCATTTTGCCGATTTCTTGACGAGCACTGCTGGGTTCTGTTTCAAGATAGCCATCAGAGGAGAAGATCCAAAAAGGCAAGCCTTTCTTTGCTGTACTCACATGTAAACTGGAGATGTCTGTTTTGTGTGTTGAGCCACTCATGGACGGTGTTAATTGACGTGCAGTCGCCTCTCCAGACCACCAAGATGTTGTCGATAAACCTTTTCCAGAAAATGATTTGGGCCAGATATGGGTTGTTAGCCGACAGGATGACATCCTCCTAGAAGACGTGCATGTAGAGGTTCGACAGACTGTGGGCAAAGGTGCTCCCCATCGATGTACCTGATACTTGCAGATAGAGCTGGTCTTCGAATTGGAAAAAAAATTATTTCATCGCCAAAGTGGTACATCTCATGATGAATGGTATCGGTGTAATGGTATCCAGTGGTTGGCGACTCAGGGGA